>NC_137457.1:98453299-98739944 GCF_964235325.1 Thermobia domestica
TAGACATATGAACTTTTGGTAAAAAAGCTGTCAATAGTTTCCTGAGATGGTGTATGACATACCCCACGTAAGTGCAACCGCTGTTGCTACGAATGGGGGTGACTTTGTGAATCGTGTGTCCTTCGGACTGTAATTCATCTGAAATTTCCTCAACTGAATGCGCAGGGTCGACTCCTCGAGTAACAACAGATAACATGTCAGGTCACTTCGTAGGAGAAGTTTGTTGACGACAGGAAGATGTGAGGATAGAGAGGATTGATTGTTTGCTGAAGGTTTCAAAAGAATACTTTGTTGCGAACAGTAGTGGCAAAATTTGGATCTGGAGACTTGAAGATAAAACTGTTGCATATTTTTACAACTTCTTGAAGTGGGAGGCTAGGTAGATATTAGCGTAGTTGCAAGAGGATGAGCTTTACGTTAGAGAACTTGGAATCGTATTGTGGGAGGAGGAAAGAGTGGAGAGATGTATTAGTGTGGGATGAAATAATGATCTATTCTGATGATTTGCGAATAGCTTAAGTGATTTCCGTTGCCGTATCTGAGGATTCAGAAGCGGAAACAAAGTGCCGTTTCTTAGCTGGTAGTGAGTTTTCAAGGGTCGACTCCTCGAATAACAACAGATAAACGAAAGGTCGCTTCGTAGGAGGAGTTTTTTGACGACGGGAAGTTGTGAGGTTGGTGAATATTGATTGAATGCTGACGATTTAAAAAAATGCTGTGTTGCGAACAGTAGTAGCGAAATGTGGATGTGGAGACTTGAATATATAGCCGTTGCGTATTTTTATAACTGCTTGAAGTGGGAGGGTAAGTAGATATTTCCGTAGTTCAAAATGATGCGCTTTACGTTAGAGGACTTAAAATCGTAGTGTTGGAGTAGGAAAGAGTGGAGAGATGGAGCAGTGTGGGATGAAATAACGATCTATTCTGTTGATTTGCGGAAAGCTGAAGTTTCTTCGGTTGCCGTATCTGAAGATTCAAAGGCGGAAACAAAGTGCCGTTTCTTAGCTGGTAGTGAGTTTTATACCTTGCCAGCGAAACTCGTATGACTCTGAGGAGAACGAGACCTCGTCCGAGTTGAAGTGCCAGAAGCCACGGAGGCAGTAGCACTGTAAGAAGGCGGGCTTGTGAGAAAAGAGTGTAGAGTTGTATTTATAATAGAGGAAGTTGGAAAGAGTATAACTTGTATATAAAACTCGTGTGCTAAACTGTATCGAATGCTTTTTCAAGATCGAATGCAACCAGACATGATGGACGACCCTGGTTAAATTGATTGTAGATAGAGTTGCTGAGGGGTAACAGGGAGTCCAGAATGCTGAAACGGGGGTTAAACCCAGCTTGATGCAGAGAAAGAAGAATGCTAGTCTGTATGTGATCGTGGTGAAAACGCACTAATATACGTTCAAAAATTTTGCTGAACCTGGACGTCTGTTTTATAGGACGATAAGAGGTAACGTCAGAAGGTTGTTTATTAGGTTAAGAAAGAGTAAGACTTTTGAATACTTCCAACTGATTCAAAAAAGCGCGAAGTACAATTGAATACATAAAATTTAGAATGGTGAAGACAATAGGAGGAGCGTTCTTAATAAGTTATAGGTAAGCCCATCAAAACCTGGTGCTGCCTTTCGTTTCTTAAGGAGAGTAGCCACGATGTCTGGCGGTTGGATGGATACTGTGAGTGCATTATTTAATTCCAAAGCGTGCATATGATGTGGTTGCAAGTGTGCTAAGTTAGGATCAGATAACCGATTGACTTCTGTAAATAAACGTTATGGAGTATGCCTGCCATACAGGGGAGTAATGATATTTTGGAATTGTGTGGCAAAGTTATAGGCCTTGTCTGATCAAAACAGAGTGCTTCTGGTTTACAACCAGTGGGTATGGTGTATTTTGAAATTTGCCAAAGAGTTGATTGAACTCTCGAAAATATTTGTTACAATGGGATTTTTCGTTCAGTTTATTACAGGTTCTGGTCCAGTGAAAGACTTTGTATGCGATTATATAGGTATGAGTGATGTAAAGTTATTGTTTATAAAAGCGAAGTGCTTCTAAATTACGGTTACGGGTGTATTCTCTGTAGGCACGTCGAGCTGCAGTTATCAGAGAGAGTATCGTGGAGAAAGTTTCGGTTTGCGCGGAGTAATATATACAGTTGGAATGTTTTGATCAGTAGCCGTATATAAGGTTTGAGTGAGATGGTGAACGGTAGTGTCTAGATCATCTTGTGATGTTAGCTCTAAAGTATCGGAAGTGCTGAGAAGTTGCTGGCTCTGTAGGCTGGTTATTTAGCCTCATGTTACACGTGCACTTTTCTCTGGGTATGCTGCGGAGAATTGTTGGTTGGAAGATGCAATTTGATTGGAACATGATCGCTCCCCAAAGAATCTAAAACATCAATACTGATGTGAGAGTTCAGTGTTGTAGATGATATAAAATATCATGTTACAACGATAATATATATTTTTATGTACTTTTAAGTATTATTTTTATTTACACACAATATGAGCTATATAAAAGGCACAAGCTTTCAAGAAGAAGAAGAAGAACACATTATATAAATAAATAATTTAAATATTTTCTATTATAGTGAGATTTTTCTTTTTATGGTTGCTATGGCGATTTGCTTAATTATTTTAAAGTCGTTGCTATGGTAACTAGAAAAATATAGATGTAACGAGATACCATCTTGTGTAATCTGAATGCACAATATTTTAAGGTGTCGAACAAGATATTAGTTGCATGATAGTAATATATATATGCATTCCTGTGTTGAACTATTCCAGACAATCTCGTGTATTGCATAAACATTTTAAATCAGAGAATATGCGACATTGTTAACGACAAAATTAATGTATATTTCTGGTGAGGGTTCCGGTACCATAAAATATGGAACGTTAATTCTGTCGTAAAGTATGTTACATATGCCCTGATTCTAAATGTTTATTCAATATCAAGCTACACGAAATTATCTAGAATAATTTAACACCGTAATACACTTCAATTATACATTATTAATCTTTTAACTTATATCTTGTTCGACACGTTAAAATATTGTTCCTTCAGATTTCACATGATGGTTAATCGTTACATCTGCATTTTTCTTGTTACTATAGCAACGACATTAACATGGGTAAACAAATCGGCATACCAACGATAACAAGTAAATTCCCAATACAATACAAAATATTTAAATTATTTCTTTATATAATTTATTCTACTTATTATTATTATTATTGATAACATAATTTTTTAAACAGCTAATTTTGCCAGTAACTAAGAATGATAATTAAAAGTATATACGAAATATACAATATCTTCTTATAATGGCTTCATATAATGGGACTTCTTTACATTGATTAAATTAAAGAAATAATCCTATACCGTTAGACAATTCGTATACAATAATTACCTTCGCTTTTGAATAACTCTCGTATATATAAAAGATACAGTTCATAAAATAACATATCATTTTCTTTTTATACCAATATCATTTTTATATTTACTCAATAATGTATTTTATTTTAAGATTATAAAATTAATGACGATAAGGAGATATTTAAAATGTGGAACATTTGTTGGTTATTTTAGGCCGTAAATAGGTTATTTAATTCGCTCCCATTTATAAATTTTAACAAAAAAGTTGGTGTACCTTAAATACAACTTAACCTACCTCACTTATTCGGGCACAGTTATCATAAATTTGATAGACAATATTTGTATCAATGCATAGATGTAATTCATAGAATATGAGCGTAGTAGAATTACGATTAATCCTAACAAAATTCAGTGAACAAAACTAAAGCAAAATAATATCACAAAAACAATAATGCTTAAAATATATATTATTTGTTGGTATTATTTAAATGATTACTCAACTGTAAAGTAAATAGCAACGCATGGATACAGGCCTCCCTTCCAATTGATTCTGGAGGTCTTGGTATTCGTCGGTTTGTAGATTTGGCGTATCCTTCATTTTTAGCGTCGTTCTATGGCTCCTGGCATACCACTGAGATACTCCTCACCAACTGAATGAGCCTCTCATAGAATCAGATGTCCAAGACTGCATATCTGACTGGTCTAAAGTAGTTGGTTAAGCCCTACTGAAATAACGGACAGAAGTTCGCAATCAATTTGGGACAAGCCAATCATCAAATTATATCAATCAGTGTTATTACAAGAAGCAGACAGTCAAGGGGATAAGGCTAGACTTCTCGCCTCCTCATCATCAATTTCAGGTGCTTGGATACAAGCATTACCCTATTACTTCACCTTCCAAAAGAAAGTTTTCGTATTGCAGTTGCACTTCGCCTAGGAGTACACATCTGTGAATCACACAACTGCTCTAAATGTGGTACATCAGTCAATCAGAATGATCTACACGGTCTGTCTTGTATAAGTAGCTCCGGAAGACAGGTGAGACATTCGAACGTAAATGACATTATCTGGGGAGCACTCATATCCGTTCGAGAACCTGAGGGGTGTAGTAGATCTGATGGCAAAATACCAGATGGCATGACGCTGGTACCATGGAAGAGGGAAGGATTCTTCTCTATGATTCCACCAGCTCTGACACTTTCGCGTCATCTAATTTCACTCTCTCTTCATCTTGAGAAGGAGCTATTGCAGCTCGCAGAGAATGCGAGAAAAGAAGCAAATATAAAGATCTGCTCGAGAGATATATGTTCGTGCCCGTAGAAATTGAATCGAGCGACATTTGGGGCCTCGAAGCGTTCAATTTCATCAAAGAAGTGGGCCAACGTATTGCACACGTTACTGGTGACAAGCGGGATACTACTTTTCTGATACAACATATCAGCATAGCAGTTCAGCGAGGAAATGTGGCTTGCATTTTAGGTACATTATCTCCTGGGAAAATATTAGAAGTTTATCTTTTACAACTTACTGTTCTGAATTTGCTGTTATCAGTCTGTAAAAAAATGGCACATTACTTTTTACGTTCTTAATAAAAACATTCTTATTAATATTGGGAAAAAAACTAAAGGATTTCAAACATTGTCATTTAATTTAAATTACTGTTTTATATTTTTGCGAACACATTTCTAACGCGGATTTAATCCTATTCACCTAAAGAACATTTAAATTAAGTCACATTACCAAAATATTCGATTAATTTACATTGAATGGCACAATCTTGATTACAGTCCTGCATGTTGTTTACTTCATTAATTCTTTGGTTTCCATTTCGAAAGTTTCTGCCACCTAGGTAATTATTACGAAATCTAAGATTTCGTGAGAAATTAGCTTCATTATGCACATTATTCCGAGAAACGGTACTATTATCATTTCTCTTTCTTCTCAAGTTAGGTTCTGTGTTGTCGTTACGAGCAAATCTAACTTTACCTCTTGTACTACAATTCCAATTCTCTCTAACATGTATATTTCGAACTGGAATATAGTTAGCTTGATTTATATTACTATTAATTTGCAATCTAATCCTGACTTTAATAATTTAAAACCATCATATTTAATTGATTTAATTTTCCACATTGTGCCGGCATCAATACTTGCTTTAGCTTGAACGCTAATAATATTGTTACTCATGGGATAATACGCGACTCCTGCTGATTAGGGTTCATTTGTTAAAAATCATTTTCAGCTGCGATTTCAAAATCGATAAGACTTTTTTCGACTTATGGATATAAACGTCGTTCCTGGTCTGAGCGTCCCTGTCTGCTATAATAATATCGTTTTCGAAATTAGCTCTCAAGGCAATTTTTCAAGTAATATTAGTATCCGAAACTCACTCTTTTTGCTTTATACCATACAGAACAGGATGGTAACAAAATACGCGGTGATATCTTAAGAAATCTGCCTTACCTTTGACAAATAAACTTGCATTCTTCCTCAAATTTTTCTAGAAACATACTTGCTGTTATGTCTTCTCATCTGCCACTGAATTTGGTCAATGACCTTATTTCAGAGAATGTCATTTTTAGATGTTGTTTTTGCTATCGACTCTCGAAGCAAGAAAAATTAATGCGCATATTTTACTGAATTTATAACTAATTCTTAGTAATAAATTTGTCAGTAAATGTGTGAGTGCTTTTACAGTAAACGAAGCATTTGTTTACGAATTTTAAAGAATTTAGTCATGTTTAGTTATTGTGTTTGAATCTGAAGCTATTTTACTTAGCAGATTGACCGCTTTGCGAAATACCTCGTTTGATCCGAGAGTACATGGTTCAGTTTTAGAATTTGCAACCGCCCAATATCGTGCATTAAGTGATCTAAATGCAGGAAGCACACCAGCAAAAATACTAGCCAGCATTGTGCCTACATTGCCATATAAATATAGAGAAATGTTTGCGTTCTACCCGTGCACAGATTTCGCGCAAATCATTGATACTGTTAAACGTCGTGACTCTTTACGAAAGCCTAATGAAAAAGGTTACAGGCGGAAAGGTAACGATTATGAGAATCGAAACAAATCGTATCAGTCGGTCAGGGTACAATATAGTAGGTCGACTAGAGATAGGCCCAAGCAGAAATTCAGACCGAACCAACTTTGGAAGAAACAATCGGGAGAATAGGCGTTGACAGCATTTTACGGATGATGCTCGTACAGATAATGAACGGTCGAAAAGTAGCCCCAGACAACAACGTAATGATAGTAATAACCGTAATGTAGAGAATCGTAACAATTGGCGAAGGGGAAACAACCGCAATAACAATAACAGCAGACGTAATTTCAATTTTCACTCGAGTAATGAACGCCAGAATTGGCGAGAGCGTACGCCCGAGCGAGACTGTGTGCACACGTCAGATCACAGTCAGCAGGGAAACCTAAGATTCGATGGGCATGAGGGGGTCGCGTCCATGAAGGATAGGTCGTTTATAAATTCCCCGAATTTTATACGAGTCAGGAACTATACTTTCGATATAGATGATGCGCTAGACAGTGATGGAAGGAGTGATGTGGAGGAAGATAGCGAAGAGAGAGAACTTGTTACGGCGTATGACCGGGATTACTCCGCGTATATAGAAACCAAAGTTAATGACATCTCAGTTGAAACACTCCTTAATACGGGAGCAGACGCATCATTAATTTCATATGAATTTTGTAAATAAATAAGTAAGGATATCTCCGTGCCCAGGCTGCAATCAGCTGACGATGTCCTTTTAGTTGTTTATAGTGGTCGTTTCAAAAGAAATCGCAAAGGTAAAACAACAGTACCAGTTTAAATCGATGTACTGACTTTTTCGCTTGAGTTATACGTTGTTCAAGAATTAAATAAGCGTTTCATTCTTGGTGTTAATGCCCAATCGCAATTACAAAGTATTGTGGATTTTAGTCAGCGAACGTTTTCGTTGGAACATAAAATATCAGGGTCGTCATGTCTTTGCTTCCCGTCCAGGTGCAATCAACTTTGAAGGATAGCGAAGAGGAACAAAATGATAGTAGTGACGTCAAAGAGTACCAACACATTAATCGTGTTGAAGCTAGTGAGTTAGAGGTTTTTTTCAAAAACAGTGTGCCACGGACGAACAAATTATTACTGCAGTACAGAAAGCAGATGGGTTAAATCAGTACCAGCGAAATCAGCTGCTAGGTTTGTTATTCAAATATAGAGGAATATTCACTAACTGTCCAGGGAAATGTAATGGGTTCGTGTATAAGGCAGAAACTAATACTACGGACGCGTTAGTGAGGAAACAATATCCAATACCTTACAAGGCTATTCTATTTGTTAGAAACGACCTTCAAAAATTATTACAGTTGCAAATTATAAAACCGAGTCAGAGCATGCCCAGTAACCCAAATTTAGTAGTACCTAAAAGAACAATCAGTTTCGTTTATGTATTGATTTACATATGGTGAATAAGCACTCCGTATTACGACAAGATAGGCCCGAGCGAATCGAGGACTTACTTGCAAAATTACAAAGGATGAAATTTACCACGGTTCTTCATTTACAACGGAGTTATCTACGAACCGAATTACATCCGGATTCTCAGCCATACTTTACTTTTAATTTTGAGGGTTTATGTTACCAATACCAACGAGTAGCGTTTGGGTATCGTAACGGATCATTTGCTTTGAACGCGATGATAGCATGTTTTGGGACCAGAATTACACAGTAAAATTATCCGATATGTGGATGACAATTTAGTAATGACAAATAGTTTTGAAGAACATTTACAGTTGTTAGAAAAAAATCTTAAGAAATTTAAAGAATACGGCATCGCTTTAAACGTTGACAAGTGCTTGTTTTGCGCTAAGGAAGTTCCGTTTTTAGGTTATGTGGTTAGTAAGGAAGGAATACGTAAAGACGAACGTAGTATAACAGCAGTTCGAGATTTACCAAAACCAACCAATTTTAAAACTTTACGCTCAGTGTTAGGGTTGTTTTCTTGGTCAAGATCATTTGTTCCGAAGTTTGCTATGAAAGCCGCCCCGTTATATAATTTGTTGAAAGAGAAAGAGAAATGGCAATGGAATGAACAATGTGAAATAGCTTTAATCAAATTAAACAGGATATTTGCAATAACATCATGTTAACTCACCTGGACTTTACAAAAGGCTTTTACGCACAGTCAGATGCCGCACAAAGTGGAATAGGAAGCGTCCTCTGGCAGAAACACTGTGACGAAAAACGTATAATACAGAGTATCAGTAGAACGTTAACACCTACAGAGCAGAGGTATGCTACCACTGAAGCCGAATGTCTTGGGATCATCTTTGCAATTAAAAAATGGAAATCAATGTTATTGAGCAGTCATCTGATTATTGCCACCGATCACCATGCTTTATCATACCTAGATCGAGTTAAACCTTGGGACAACCATTTACTTAGGTGGGCTGTTGAGTTACAAGAATTAAATTACGAGGTACAATTTATACCAGGTTCTGAAAATTCCATAAGTGACACCTTAAGAAGGCTGTTCCCCACCCATGAACATCGCCTACTAAAAGTTCATACCTTCCAAGTATTGCAGGAAGAAATCATGAATATAACGCCTGAAAGATTAGCTGCACTCCAACGGGAATGCCCCGATTACATTAACGTTATTAAGGTTTTAGAGGGAAATGTAGACGAAACTGAGTTTAAAAATGATAGATCGTGGAAAAAGTTTTACAAGTTGACCCATAATATTCTCTGTTGTTTTATTATTATAGTGTTTAGAGATGTAAATTTTGAAATTCATCAACCCTACCTGAAGTTTTTTAAGGAATTTTAGACATATTCAGAGAATTTTGTAGGACTCTTAGAGAGCATACGTTATGGATATGTGCACATGCATATTTAAAAATCGTCTATAAACATTGTTGTTTAATTTGTTGATGTAGAAATATCAACAAAATTATATATAGATACATGTTTTGAAAAAAAAAATTAAATTAATCATGTTGTCATGTTAATGATTTATGAACTTGTTTCAAAGTTAAAATTTTGAATGTTTAAGTAAGTAAAAATTATTACAGTGTTTATGAAAATATAGAATCAGGATAATTTTCATTTCTTTTCGTGGACTATTACCTTTTGGATTTACCAGGTGTAAACCTTACAGGCACCCATTAAGAAGAGAGGTGGATCAGTAGTTAGACGTCTGATCAGGTCCTGAGTCTATGATGAGAATTTGAAGTTAACACACGTCAATCTAAATTAATTAAATTCGCTAAAAATGTCATTTTTTGGTCATAATTATATTTTTGGCAAGTATTAATGTAACTTTGACGAAAAGAAGATAATGAAAATATATATATGAGAAGACGTTGAATGGGGTATGCAGTATAAAAGTAATTGCAAAATGTATAAGTAAAGGCTGTAATATGCAGTAAAGGTATTAAACTAAGACTAAAACTACCGGATGAGACATGATAAAACCTGAATGAGACTTATTGACGATGAAATAATTTATATTTATAGGCCAGTGCCCAGTTTATAGAGTTGCTATATGATAGTACAGATGTGCACAGACTTAATTGCATTGCACGTATGGCCAGGTCAATTTAGTCGTTTGTAAGTAAGAGGTTATTTAAGACGAATAATTGTAATGTGAGAGCTATTATCAGTATCCCTCCATTAAAAATGTATTGCACATTTATTTTTTAGGGGAAAATATCTTCTTCTTTTTTCTTGAATGTCCTTCTCTCTTTTTCTTATATATGATGCCATCGCCTCACGATGTTTTGGTGAGAGCTCAAAGAGGGAGGTACCGATTCATGACTATAAGGGAAGAAAACAATGAGATTCATTGTAGAAGTCACTCAAACTTTAAGTGTCAGTAAAGATCAGCGCTTACTGCAAAACTACAGCTTTGGGTATTTCGAGTCTTGTGCCTATTGGGTCTAGAGGTCAACTCATTAACCTATTTTTATTTTATTTTTTTGCGACTCGACTTTGTGCTGTGAGATTGAAAGAGAATGTCAAACGTACAGTACAAAGAGGCACGTTTGATGCATAAGACTTCATTTATTTTTTAAAAAAGGAAAAATAAATAATAAATAAGTTATTAGATAAATAACACAACAGTTTAAGTAATGAATGACACGTTTCATGAATATTGTATTTATATTTCAAAAGTTATTGCATTTTGTTGTATTGAAATACATGGATATATATGATTATAGCAATTTTGTTTAGTTCCAATATGATACACTATTTCTATTCTTGTTGTGCCAAGTGTAAATCAGTTTTAATGGCGCGTGGGATAGTATTAATGTGGATTAATATCTTCACATGTTAAGTAATTAATAATCTAGTGTTACGAAATTGATATTAATAGGTGTCCATAACATTTTATTTTATTATACTATAGTTGAGGTACGTAAAATAATCTTTTTTAGTAAACTTGTTTTACTTATCAGTGTATAACATGTATAGTTTTAATGAATCTATAAATTTTTGTCGACTTAAATATCAAGCAGATATAAATATATTTACATTGTTAGGGAAAAGATATATCTTCGTTATATTTTCGAAAATAAGAAGTAATGTACGCTTAGTATAAATAAAAATTTTATTTGTTTCAGTTATTGATAATTCTACGATTTTCATTAATGTAGTTTTAAAAGCCAATGTCATATTACGTTTTGATTTGCATTTTAGATTTTTTTTTACATAAATGTTATGTTTATTAGCGAATGATTTAGGAAAACATACATATATAAGTAAATCGTTGAGCAAACCAAAATAATGATACCCGAAAAATATTTCATTTCGACAACCATTTAAGTATCATTGAGTTGGATATTTTTTTCTTGAGTTCATGTACTTTCATTTTACTATTTCATCGGATATGAAAAATAGATAAAAAAGGTAACGGAGACCTTTAGGTACATACTTTCAATTTTCGTCGTTAATATTAAAGTAATTCTTTTTTAAAAGCAAAGGTAATTATTTTAAAAAAAATTAAACAATTTTTGACATGGTTAACGATCATTTGCTTTAATGAAAATAGAGTAGTTATGTGTTTTAAGTCAGTTTCGGTAATCGAAAAGTACAACTTCTAATAATAATGAACGTGAGAGGTCTACATTTGTGAAAGGATAATGTTAAAGAAAAGAGATCATATTAGGCATATGGCGAATACATAACGATATATATATGGGTTTAAGAAATATTGTGTTTGTATACATACCCCGTTGACGATGTTTGTCCGGGATGAAGACGCTTTGAAGTACTTAATGATATTAAGCTATGCTCAGATAGCAGTAGCAAGGCTATGCTCAGATAGTAGTAGCAACTAAGTGTCTTTAAGAAGACAATGTTTTCCGAGGTTGACTTTGCGGCCTCGATGTAATTGAATGTGAATGGGACAAAAACATATTAACGGAAGAGTGTTAATAAATGATATTTCCTGAATATCCATTATAAAGGATATGAATAGTTATATAACCTCAATGATTGCCGTTAAGTAATTACATTGTAGTTAAGCATTTTAAGAACATTTTTTTTGTTTTAAAAATTTCTCGAAAATTGAATCACATGGCAGTAAATATGAAAGTAGGATGTATTATGAAAGATAATTTCAAAATTGCTGAGTCTTGGTAAAACCAATGAATAAGCAAATGACCTTAAGGTTTAATGTTTCTAAAATGTAATGATAAAAAGGTGTTCGGTAGAATATTTGTAATGACTCTCAACTTGGTTGTATTGGATCTCTAAAATATGAAGATGTTTGAAAGAGGTGTGTCTATTTTATGAAAAATGTCTTTCAAAATGTATTTGTAGTTACTAAGTATCAAAATTTACATTATTATTGTAAAGTAATGCACAAATTTTATGACCGTTTTCGATTGCATTTTTGATTTTAAACTTTGATTCCGTCTCCGATACGTTTCGGATCCGAAAAAAAATTCGTTTCTTCATGCGATATTTCATTGAATTCTAAATGCATTTTTATTTTTTTTATATAGTCGTAAATGTTTGTCCCAAATAGGTTCTTTACGTATGTTCAATAATGTTTTGTTGTTATATTGTAGTAAACACGTATTGTTGTTAGTTTGAAATTTCAAAAAGTAAGCATACTGTGAAAAACCATACTTAAAAATATTGAGTGAGAACCAGTGATAATGAAAGAAAATTATATATATATATATATATATATATATATATATATATATATATATATATATATATATATATATATATATATATATATATATATATATAAAGAATAATAAAAAGACATCAAAAGACAAAAGACGTTTCATAACTACATAAAAGTGGCTAAACAAAAATAAGTGATTTTAAATTCAAGTGGCTAAACATAGAGGTGTAAAGACTTATTAGTTAAAAATAGTGATAACAATAATAATAACGAGACTTACAAAAGTAGTGGAAACTGGCGTTAATAGTGCTTCGTAAATAATACTCCATTAACAGTGCATCGTTAGTAGTGCTAAAAAGGACAGTTTCTTCAATACATATATATGTCCTTAATGTTTTATATTTAGTATAATCATTTTTTTAAAAAAAAAGAATGTCACAGTGGCGTATTTTTCCCGGCAAGACAGTATTGTGTTCCAATCTCCCCTATTGCAATTGAACTAAATCATATACAGGGTGTACCAAAAATTAAGACCATACAGCGACGGTCCAGGATCCTTTGGCAATATCACCAAAGCAATATTGCCAATTCTCTGTGGACGCCATTTGCTATCGACTCTCGAAGCAACAAAAGTTAATGCGCATATTTTATTGAATTTATAACTAATTCTTAGTGATAAATTTATCAGTTGGCAACTGTGTGGGTGCTTTTACAGTAATTTCATCTCTTCGACGCCGAAAACCAACTTTTCTTGTGTATGTGTGTGTGTAGAGAACAATAGTCCTTTGTTTCGAAGGTACTGGAATTTCTTTCTGCGTACTTGCATGGAACATTCTAGATGTTGCTATGTCATGCCACATATCCAACCACTTCTAAGTTCAATCGTGATTGGAAAACTTTTCAATTATTAACCAATTTGGAAAAGCGTTATGTCCAGTTCTTGCTTACTCATCACGTGCCTCGTGGTGACCAAGAAGTGCGCCAAGCAATCTGGCGTCGACAACCAAGGAAGAGACCACGCACCTCCAGCGTGAGGAACTACGTTAATATGAAATTATGGTTTGATTGCAATTATACCTTTAAAGACCGTTAGAGAAATTCTCCATGCTCAGTTTTTAGGCCGATACCAATTTTAAAAAAATAGTGTCAGAAAACATTATTCTCAGTGCTGTTGTAGTGATAGTACCAGTTACAATTAGAGGAGAGTGTCAAAGGGAAGATCCAGCTTCAGAAGAAACATTTGTAAGTAATTTCATAATGCACGTTTCATGCAGCCACAAGAAGCTAATACTAGGACCGTCCCAAGAACGTTATTAATGGAAAAGCGCCGTAGTGATAAGATAAAGTGATTTTTCTCTAACCAGTGCGCCAGCCTTACCGCCGCGTCATAATAATAATAATAATAATAATAATAATAATAATAATAATAATAATAATAATAATAATAATAATAAGTAACGAAAGATAGCCACTCACAATATCGTGCACGAAAGGTCGTTGTAAAAAGATAAATATATATGCATTTAGCTAGACAGGGAAACTATTAAGGAAAAAGTAATTTACAGTTTTAATATATATGCGAATTTCTTTTTTTTAATTGCATATTTGATACAAATAGTACAAGTTTCATTTCATGGTGTTCATGTTCATGTTCATGTTTAACGTTTTAATGTATATGTTTTAGTTCATATACATATATCATATTTATTGTCAACTCTTCCATGTAAAATAGATTATTTTTATAGTTAAATATGAGTATTTGAAGCGAACTCCCGTTGCTTGAGTTATTTGATTTTCTTTGAGTGTGAAGCATACCTTTGACGCGAGAGTTTAGGTTGCAGCATGTACTTCATTTTAATATATAAGTAGTGAACTATCCCTTGCGGTATGCAGCAGTAAGCACGGAGAAATGTAAAATTTGTATTCATTTTCTTGTTAAATCTTAAATTAGGATAGTACATACGCTGCCGACCACGTTGCGACCAATCTTGTCATTCAAGTTCTCCCAGGCTTGAATGAAAGTTGGCAAAGCATGTTTATGCATCCTGACGAAGGAGATGATTGGGAAAATTGGGAAAATTTTACTTTGTGATTAACGTAGACTGTAAGTACAAGGCGAATTCATACGACCTCCTTCATCAAACGATAGCATTTTGCATGCCTATGATTGTTACGAAGTGTCTTCGTTCCTTCATTCTCCCTTTCAGAACAGACTTCGGATGAATTGTTGTCTCTTTCGCAGTACCTTACCTCAGTTCTCCTATATTAATCACGCGCAGCACTGAGGGCAAGATCAGGATTACAGTTGAGCAAACGGATCTTCTCGTTAGTAGTATTTATTTCTTCCTGAAATTTTCAAATTTGATTTTTATGTTCGTTCACTTGAGTTGCGACTACATCAACAGTACATTTGAAAAAATGCAAAGCTATCAACAATCAGTTCCATCCTATTCTTAGCTAGTTTCAATTTGGTATTTATATTTTCCAATGTGCAATCCAACAGATTTCCTATTTGTCGTGTCACTTCTTTCAATATGCTGTACAATTTGTTATCCTTTTACCAATCTGGTGTTCAATATGGAACACATTTGTTCCAATCTGGTATCAAACTCATAACCTATTTGTCTTGTCACTTGTTCCAATCTGGTGTCCAATTGGGAATCCATTTGTTCCAATCTGGTTTACAATTTGGTATTAATGTTTTTTGTCACTCGTTCAGACTTAGTATCGACCTTTTGTGACATGAAATTCTTTCGTTGTCCTAACTGATGTCAAAGTTTAATTACATCAGTTGAAATTTCACTTGCAGGAACACCAACTTCTTCAACTCCGACATTCGCATTCATTATGAGTCTTCTGTATTTTTTCATTTTATTATGAAGCAATGATAAATTATGATGCTGAAAGGAAATTTACCTTTACTTCTAACTGATGTGCAAAGTTCAAGGATTTGGCACCATATAATATGTAAAGTTAATTGTGTCGTGAGCTATGTTACATATGCCCTGATTCTAAATGTTTATGCAATACACGGGATTATCTAGATTAATTGAACATTAATGGCTTCCGAATTACTGAGACTTCCTTACAGTAATCACAAATAAAGAAAAAATCCTGGATCGTTAGACATTTCGTATACGTTAGTTAACGGAAATATGTATGTTAACGGTTGTTGTATGTTTACTTAGATTTTGAGTAACCCTCTTATATATAAAATTACATTTTATAAAATAGCCTATCATTTTCATTTTAACTCAATATCATTTTTATATTTATTCCAGAATCAATTTCATTTTAAGTATATAAAATAAATGACGATAATGATATATTTAGAACCTGGTATGTCTGCTGGTTATTTTTGGGTGTTAATATTTTTTTTAATTCGATGCTATTTATACATATTAGCAATAAAATTGGTATAACTTAGGGTACAATATAATATTTTTCATTTATTCGGGCATAGTTATTATAAATGTAATACACAGTATTTGTATTTATTGCATATCTGTGATTGCATAGAATTCAGACGCAGTAAAAATTACAATGAAATCACAACAATATTCAAAGTGAAACAAAACAAAAAATATCACAATAACACACAATAAAGAATTGGTTGCACTAACGATTAATCTGAAACTTCGATATTATCGATATTAATCTTAGATAAGACTTGTGAAGGAACTAGCTTTTCAACAATTTGTTTCGATTTATTTTTGGTATACTTTGTTTTTTCGTAAAAATCTTTAATCCTTAATTCAAATACCTTAGATTTAACTTGTCTAATACATAAAAAGGTCCAGCATATAGATCACAGAACTTATAAATTCTCTTCTATGTTGCAACACTTTGTGGATGTAACCTCACAACAACTAAAACATTGATTTGAATTTTGCATGTACCTGTGTTTTTATGTTCGATCTTTTCGTTTCTGAAAATAAATGTTCGTGTTCTGAGAAGATGTATCATACTGACAAGGATTTAATAATCCAATTCATCATTCTCATTAACTTTGATATTAAAAATGTTTTTCTATGGTGTTTATTGAATCAGTTCCATTACGAATATTCGCTGGAGCAACTCCCAGGATATCAAAAACGGAATAGTTGAGAAAGTAAGTAATTTCTGTGACATACTTAATCCAATCGGTATGTTTATTTTTGCAACAGTGTCGTAATAACACACGAAAATTTCGATAAACATTCTCAACGATAGAGCTGCTAGGATTGTATGGAGTAACAAAATGTCCTTTAAGATTGGCATTATTAATCGCACGGATAAATATGTTACTGCAATACCTCATCTGCAATTGCCACCGTTATTGCAAAAAATATGTTCATGTGTGAGGCATGCACACACTCAAAACCCGATGTACAATTGCAGATGAGGTTGCCTTTCGTAAAAGATACGCCACTAAATATGTTTCAAAAACATTCACGACAGCCAAAAGAAAAGTTCCTCAAATAGATGCTCAAATAAGTCGTCCATACAGGTAGATTAAAATGAAAGAATTAGGTTTTTCCGGCATGATCGATATCATTGGTTTGTATATAGATTGGAATTTATGGTTAATACTCTTGCAATCATCTATATAGCTCTTAACTTGCAGCCTAAGTGATTTCCAATAAAAGGATTTACTAATTAGTGAATATATTTTCAAATATCCAAGATGATCAAAATCGTCATGATATGCTTTTAATATACGAGGCACCAAAGTAGGAGGAATACTAATCATCTTTCTTTCTTAATTTGAAATCTTTAATCAATAGTACATCATTTATCATTTGATACAGATATTCAATTACCAGGAAAACCAAAATCCTGAATACAAGAAGTTAAATGATTTTGAACTAATCTTCATAATTCTTTTATTGTTCTTTCAATTCCTCGGATATTTCTACTAACTCATCCTGTAAAATTTTGAAGGCATTTATAGATAACACTCGGTGATTATCGTCTGCAAACAATCTTGACAACGTATCTACCCGATCATTATTTACTCGTTTAATATGTTGTACATCAAAGTCAAAAGATTGGAGTTCCAGTGACCATGGCAATAAAAGACTGTTGTACCCTTGAACTTTCTTTAGATGACGTAAAGGACTATGGTCAGTCAAAACTATAAAATGGCAACCACTTACATATGGAGCAAATTTTTGGAGTGCAAAGCGTAACGCAAGTTGTTCAAATTTCGTCGTTGTGTACCCTTTATCTGAACTCTTCACTGTACGACTAACACAGTGTATGACTGCTGGTTCATCCACAGTAGGATTCGGTTACCACAAAATACCATAAATACCAGAGAACGTTCCGTCAAATTGTACATAAAGAGGATCATCAAACCTAAGATGACCCAAACGAATATTCTCCGTAATACAATCTTTCATTTTATAAATCATTACATATAGAACATCCCATTGCCATGGAATTCCCTTTTCAGTTATAGAAACTAAAGGTAGAAGCCATTCTGAAAACCGAGGTATGGATTTTATGAACCAATTGAACAACCCTAATTCTTGCCGACCTTCTTTCAAACTTGTTGGAGCTGGTAAATCCTTTATAGCTTGAATTTTTGATTCACTGAAACACATTTCTTGAACGTCTATAGTATGCACTAAACATTCAATTGAATTCTTAAGAAAATAATTTTTCTAAATTAACAATGAGACCTGCATTTTCGAAACGTTCCAAGACAATATCTATTTTTTTCAAATAGTCCTTGTGTGTTTTTCCCATAATTAAAATATCACCTGTAAAAAGTTGCGTAGATCTTGTATTAACACTTTATTTTAAATGAAGTTAAACCAGCACTTCCAGTAATCAAACCAATGAGTACTCGGTTCTATTCATATAACAGTCCCTCAAATGAAAAAGCTGGAAATGGTCTAGAACTTTTCTCTAATTATATTTGATTATACGCCATTACTAAGTCAAAAATGTCCCTGAAAGGAGCTAAGAATACCTTCAACTGAAGGATATTTAACGTGTTGTAATTTTTTGTGTTTATTCAATTTTCTCAGATCCAGCACTATTCTAAGATGTTTGCCAACGTTGTTAGGTACAATATGTAAAGCATATAAATGAACGCTCTGTGATGGCCTTATTACATCACCTTGCAGAATTTTTGTAAATTTCATTTCTCACTTCTTCCCTAAATCTATATGGAATGGTATACGGTTTAGTTACAACATGTTTTTCAGTGTCAACTTCAATTTCATACAGAAATCTTTTGAAACTTTCGTTACGTTTAGAAAATACATTTTTATATTTATGAAGGTTTTCCTTAAATTGAGATCCAAAATATCCATATATACACTCTACAATTACATCTACACAACTGTCCAAATAATGGTCACTATTGCCCACTGTAGCCTGCTCATCCTTATGATTGTCGTTATCCGTCTTTTTGTCACTACTATTACTTGTACTAAAAACATAATTTTACATAAGTGGTTGACATTCTCATTCAAAACTATCGCTGACTGAATCAAATCCTGAATAATTTTATCACTAAGATTTTGTATGGAAAATGTCTGGTTCTCGAAATCCAAAGTTGCTCGTATTTCAGTAATAAAATCGAAAACTATTATTACATTTTCGTTCAATTCTTTCATAACCAACATAGGGACGTAAATTTCGTAGTTTTGTATGGTAATTATGACTTGTGTCCTTCCCATAATTCTTTTCCTATGCTTACCGGTATGATCAATTAAAATTACATTGTCTATCTTTTGCAATCTAGGGTTAGAGTACTTTTTTGTGAGTACACACGAAAATACATATGAAATAAGTGATACTGATGCTTCAGTGTCAATTAGAGCTTGAACGGGGATATCATTAACTCTGACAGTGATTTTAGCTCTACAGAAAGTTTTTAATAAAACAAAATCTGTATCAGGTAAATACATATCTTCTACATCATCATCAAACATCCAATGACAATTACGTAGAATAATATACGTAAGCTCAATATTATAATCTAAGGCTTTAGGAAAGATTTAATGTATTTGAAAGTTAAACACAGAATTCCTTATAAAAGTAAATCGCTATTTTGTTGATTTTTACCTTTTACAGGATTTTAAAAATGATCTTTTTAAATTTAAATTACTGTTATTTTCTTGCCAATATATTGTTGAAGTTGCATTAACCCATTCCCCCCTGGCTCATCTACTTTAAATTAGCATTGTCAGAAGGTTTGATTAGGTTATATTGAATGGTACAATCTTAAGTACAGTCCTGCGTGTTGTTTACTACACTAATTCTTTGGTTTTCAATTTCGCGAATTTCTGCCACCTTGCTAATTATTACGAAATCTGATATTTCGTGAGAAATTAGGTCGATTATTTACATTATTTCTAGAAACGGTATTATTATCATTTCTGTTTCTTTTCAAGTTAGGTTCTGTCGTATGGTCGTTACGAGTAAATCTAACATTACCTCTTGTACTAAGATTACAATCCTCTCTCACATGTATACTTCGAACAGAACTATATTTAGCTTCATTTCTATTACTATTGCTCCGCAATCTAATCAGACTCTCATACGTTCCAACAATCATAATTAAATGATTGAAATTTTTACATTGTTACGACATCAATACTTGCTGAAGCTTAAACGGTAGTTATATTGTTACTGATGGGTTAATACGCGACTCCTGGTGATAAGGATTCATCTGTGTTAAATCATTATACGCTGCGATTACAAATTCGGTAAGGCTTTTAAGGAATTTTCGATCAAAACGTCGATTCTTGAGTTTTGCATCCCTGGGTGCTAGCACAGTCATTCTGGAAATTTGCTAACAAGACATTTTTAAAATCCGAGTAGTTAGGCACTCTACTTCTAATTGCTTTATACCATACAGAACAGGGTGGTAACAAAATATGCGGTAGTATTTTAAGGAAGTTCACTTTACCTATGCCAATTAACTCGCATCCTTCCTCAAAATTTTCTACAAACATACTTGATGGGAGGTCTTCTGTTTTGCCACTGAATTTAGTTAATGACCTTATTTCACTGAATGTCACATTTACATGTTGTTTTGCATGCCTATGATAGCTGCGAGTTGTCCTCCCTTCTTCATTCTCCGTATAAGAAATGATATTCTCCCTGTCAGAACAGATTTCGGATGAATGTTTGTCTTCTCTGCAGTGACTTAACTCAGATCTCCTATATTCAACACGGACAGCATTGTGGGCAGGATCAGGATTACAGTTGACCGAACTGATATTCCCTTTAATAGTATGGATTTCTTCCTGAAGTATTAGAATTTGATTGGCATGTCCGTTCACTTGAGGTGCGACTACGTCAACAGTTTTTTTCACAAATGCTAAGCTATAAACTAACTGTTCCATTTTACTATCAGTTACTTCCTATTTGGTGTTTGTGTTCCAATCGTGTGTCCAATTTGGAATCCATTAGTTCCAATCTGGTATGTAACTCACGTCCTATTTGTCGTGTTACTTGTTCCAACCTGATGTCCAATTAGGAAGCCATTTGTTCGAATCTGGTGTCCAATTTGGTATCAATGTTTCGTGTCACTCATTCCAACTTACACGCGATCTCCCTGTTCTACTAGCAGACATGATTTTCATTATTATAGTGTTCTAATGCGTCCCTTTTGATAGACAATTTCCACTGTTTGCATTATTTATATGGAGTCTGAAGATATATGAAACGTTAGGAATATTTGATTAAATGTTTTATTTGTGGATATGAATTCACATTGTTTATACTGTCAGTGATGTAGAGGTCTCCGTACTGCGTTGAATTATAGAATTCTTCCTCAGTTTAAAAAATTCCCTTTTTAATAAAGTTGATAATTTTCGTAATAAGGCCAAATTAAAGTTTTTGCTTCTAATTTCTGCATTTCTGTATTTTGCTTCTAATTTTTGTATTTTTTCCTTCACTCAGGATACGCATATAAATCAAAGTTAAATGAGAAAAACCAAAGCCGCCTTAACTCACAAATTAATTTTAAACGGTTTAACTATTTTGTGAATTTGGCTATTTTATAAATTGATAATGGAAATTTAAAATATTGTAGAATTTAATATTTTTCTTCTCAAACTCAAAATTTTCGAAGATGATGAGACTAGTATCAACTTGCTCATAAACAGAGGTTTATCTGTCTATCTTAAATGGGTTTTAAGATATGTTTTGATATTGTGATCAGTGTTGTGACGTAGATTTCCGAAACTTTCGGTTGGAATATATACGTTTAAAGTCGCAATCACACTTAATTCTTTGTATACTTCCACAAAACATAAATAGCAAATTTCGCATATATGTTCATCATGTGATGTGAGTAACGTAAAAATTCCGATATCGTGAAAAAGGCGAAATTTTCGATGTAAATGAAGCGTCGAAACTTTTTATCGTTCCAAAATGATGTTTTTTCTAGTAGTTGCATACATCATAGAAACGCCATATTTTGTCAGGCGGTGAAGCTAGGAATATAGTTTGTATTGAAAAAAAGGGCAATAAAATTCGTTTTCGTTTGGCGGCACAAATCAAAACAATGTCAAATTTGTAACAGCTGTTTCTAGAACGTCGAAATTTTGAGCCCATGTTTATTCTGAAGAGTAGTTTCCGAATGCGTGCCTAAATTTCAAAGAAGTAGTCATCTTCGGATTAAGAAAGTGCTAGGAATGTTTTAAGGGATGTCTAATTCTAGACAACTTGTAGAAATTGTAGAAACACGAAATTGCGTTCAAATGTGTAGATTGCAGCGTAAGTAAGGGGAAAATCGGACATGTTGGAATAGCCGTCATCTTCGATTCAAGCTGGCGATTCAAAAGTTTGTAACCATGAAAATTGTAACTTGAGCTCACGGTAGGACCTATGTGACTATGAGTTTTTCGTCCCACAGTTATGCCACAAGGCTAAAGGAAACGGTGATGATGAGTAATGAGTGAAATGGTGAAATGAGGAATGTAGGAGGGAACAGGAGACCCCGAGGAAACCCACGCACACCGTGTTTGTCCACCACAAAGTATGATGAATAAAACAATAGAAATTTTAAAATCGCTTGTAAAATCTTTCAATGTTCCATGTTAACTAGCAAGCAAATTTTATCTATTCCGTACATATACTGATATTACGAGTTGTATTATGGTTACGTCAGTCAACGGGGCAATTTCCCTTTAAATTTGGGGGGCCATTCATAAAAAATACATACAACAATACATGTAACAATAAAAATACATATGAAAATACATATTCATAAAAATACATGGGGACCACATGAGCTTGGTGGACGGGCCTTCGGCCACCATGATCGGCGCCCCTGACGACAGTCGTTCTGTAATAAATGAATTTGACGTTTCTTGTCAACATCTGCTGACAGTGTGCGACTTACAAAGAGTTGAGGAGGCGAATCCCCTCTGCTAATACTGGATGTTGCTATAACTAAAGCAGATTTCTCACTCATTCCCCTTGCAATTCTCACACTGTCAACAGATGTAGACACCAAGCTGCAAGAACATTTTTTTAACAACGACTGCAGTAACAATAATATTTACGGAAGAGATTGAATTTTGGTCCTAGTTAATATGGAACATCCAAAGAATTTGCAAGTGATTAAAACTTTTTATTGTTTTATTCATTATAAACACACAGTGAATTAATATTTTACTTATAGTTACAAATGCCTACTTTATTGGTTGAAGAAGAAAACAAGGAAAAGGTTTGATCCGAACGATATCGAACTTGGGGACCGTTACACTTGAGTCGCTGATTCTTCTCACTCTGCCACTTGATATGTTTTCGCGTCGTACGATATATGCGTCGAGTAGTAAATTTTAAGACGTTTCTTCACCGTCATTTTTGCCCATTGCGTTCTCCCAGTTTGTATATTAACCCTTTAAATGTGCACTACAATCTCTCAAAAAATGGCCCTAAAGTTCACTTACCAAAGTGTGCTCTCGCTGTTTGTTACGTGTAATATATAATTTTGTGTTGTTAAATAATTGAATAAGGACACTTCGAAGTAGTTGTTTCAAAGTTGTCTAGTTTTATTGATTTTTCCTAAGGTGCTAGGTTCGTTCTGGGTGTGTTTCTTTTAAAAAAAACGTTTCTGACTTTGATCATGTTCGTGAGAAAAAATATTATACGTTTCCACGTGAATTGCAATTTGGAAGCAACAACTCGTGTGATTATGTTTGTGGAAAAGGAATAGGCTATTTTTACCAAATTATAATGAATATAAATTAAATGTGTCGCAGAGTGTCGTAATGGCATATTGGAAAACTCCTTGTTTTCTACGCAGCAGTCCCACGTGCAAGTTTCTATTATTTTATCCTTTTTGAAATTGAGTGGTGAAATTTCACTTGGTTTTACTATAATGCACATTTCTCTCTCATGAAACTCAATGGAGACATCAATTAGGAAGTATGGTCACTGAAAGCTCTTGCTTGAGAAACGTGACGTAACCTAAGTTGCGAATACACATATCTTGAATCACATAATACTTAATGCAAAATGAAATCTTGCAGGTTTACGTCCCACGCTTATGCCGAGTAGGCTAAAGGAGACAGTAAAGATGAAAATAATTAAATGATGGAATCAAAGGGGTGGGAGGAAACGGAAGAACCTCAAGAAAACCCACCATACCGTGTTTGTCTACTACACAGACCACTTGGCGCGAGTTGAGGTCGGCCTAGGGACCCCACTTACAACAGGTGATCGCTCTATCATTGTATCATAACGGTCCGCAATACTTAATGTAAAACAGCTATTTTCTTTAGAGTAAGCTATATACTTCTTCATGGTATCATATGCCTTCCGTGCATTAACTGATCTACATCTAGCTCTTTCTGTAATTTTGCAACTTCTGATTTACCATTAGCAGTTGAATCTTTTATTTTCAGTGCATCACATACTTGGGACGTGTGACTAGATGGTACGTGAGACGTAAGATTGAATTTTGCTTTGAATGTTTCGCGATAAATTTATTTACAATACTAACTACATCATATGACTCATGATTTTGCTTCATCCACGATACATAAAGTTTAAACATCTTCCGGCAAATATTTTTTGTAGACGGCAGATGCTCTACAATAGTGAGATTCACTTATAGAAAAACTATAGTATTCTATTACTAGATTTGCATGATATTCACTTGTTTTATAAGTTCTATTTTCATACTTCTCACGACCATCTGCTTGTGATATTCCTTCATCTCATTTTTCTTTGTACTGTCCTAATCCCCAGTAAGTTAATGAATGCTTCTTTACATACTTGCTTCTCACAGCATTATACAGTAGATGAATAAAATATTGCCATGTGTGTTGTCTCCTAATTTCCTCTCTCTTAGCACCATATTTTCTCTTGACTCGGACACTTTAACACATCTACTAATAACTGCATTCTGCAATGAAAAATCAACTACCTTCCTGAACTTTTAAAACTCTATTTCACCTTGCTTTGCAGCAAACGATTAATAGCACTTCCCTTCGCAAATACATGGTGAACCTTGTAAGTGCCAGATTTAGGTTTGATGGGGCCGTAAGCTGTGATATTCCTTAGAAAGTAATATTCCTTCCTATTAAGGGCCCTAGCTGTGAAAATAACAGGGCATTTTAATATATCTAACTTTCTTTTTCAGTGACAAAATGTCGCCGCTTTTTGATTTAGAATGTATGTATGTATGTATGTATGTATGTTTACACATAAAATATGTATCTTGTTAACGTAAATATTGATCAATTTACAACACATTGAAAAATTCTTTAGAATCATACCTTACAGACTCATATTCTAATTTGTTTAATGTCTCTTTTCGAAAGTTTGGGATTTGTTTCCGGTGATATTCGACCACGTGTAATAAAAACTGTTTTTGTGTTGCATCATTGGTAAGACTTGTTGAGAAGTCTTGGATTAGTTTCAGAGCCCGTTCCGACATATCATTCACCACTTTGACATGCCGCACATATATCTCAGCTTCTTGGAAATCAGGATCGTTGTGCCACTCACTAACAGGTTCTCCTAGCCAGTCGGCGTCAATGCTGTTGAACAAAAACTAGAAGTTAGCCCGAATAAGGGATGAGAGGTTTGCACTGTGGCTAAGAATAGGAAAAATGTATGCACCTTTCAAACTTTTTTGACAGAGGAATTCGGAGCAATGTTCGAGCAAGCTGTTGTCGTTCTGAAGAGAGACGTCTGTTCGAAAATAGAGTGCACACAGCACATTCTTCGGTTAAGTACCAGATGTACCTTTCCATGGCTTTTATGACTGAATTTACAACTGGTGGATCATATTTGCAATACTTGTTTAAATCTTGCCATAGCTTGATATCATTACACGCTTCATCGGCCCCAATGGATGAAGAGAGCCAGTTTACAAGGTAAAATAGGGCATTAAATGTACATAGTGCTTCCAGTTTACTAATCATACCCTTGTCATACCCCGCTTGAGCACTGAAAGAAAACATCTTTGCAGGATACAAAATGGATGGCATCCATCGATCATGATGCGCTGCCCTTGGTGTCAGCCAGTGTATTCCTCTTTCAGGTGTCTCACCCAGCATCAATTCAGCACACTCTCAATAGGCATGGCGAGGTAGCAAGTTATTTGCATTTGAAAGTATTCTCTTCAGTGTTTGCTTAGAATTTTTATAGTGAGTTTCAGCCCCCTGTCTTTGATTTTGATAACCAGCTTCTGTGTTAGTAGATGACAAATAAATGAATTGAATAAATTCGAGCTTTGAGGACCTGATATTGCACCAAACAATTCTTTGTGAACAGAACTTAGGATTGTTTTAAATATATGATAACGTACAAGCTAATATAAACCTAGCTGCCATAGTAACCGATTAAGTCGGTACCATTTGATTTTTGATGATCATTATAGCCTGAATTTACAACAGAGGAAACAGAATGGAGCCCCTTTCCTATGACTCCTACCGTGGGGCTGGTCCTTCTCATAAATTTTGTAGAAGTGCTCAGGAATCCTCTGGTCTTGATTCCCGAACTATTCTGTCTCGTCACCATTCTCGGAAAACTTTCGTCTCTTGCTCTCATTTTGGAAATTTATGTACAAAATGTATACTCTGACTTGATTTTTAATTTCATTTAGAAGGTATCAGTATCCTTTCGTTTTACTAGACACATGAAGGGTGTGATATAAGAATATATAGACTGGGCTGTGTTTATTGTTGGACGGTATCGTGTAGTGATTCGTATATCTTTAACTCTCATAAATGCTATTCATTGTTTTCGTAAAAAAAACTATCAATTTATAGTTTGTATACACAATTAATATAACATTAAACCAATGTTTGAGATGTAAAACTTGGGTGAGCTAATGCTGCAAACGAGTGTCGGATGTTTGTGTACCGTTTCTGATTTCAAATTGTACTTGTCGATTCGAATCTTGTCTCTTTTCGGGTCGAGAATTTTCTCGTTTCGTTGACAATACTTGTTGGTATTAGTATTTTGAGGCTTCAGTTTTTGATCTTCCACACAATTCTTTCAATCCGCACCGCATTTGTACGTTTTGTATTAAAGTTTGTTTATACTGTTACATCTCGGTAGTTATTTGATACGACATAATGTGCGAACTTGAATGAAAAACAAAGAAAGAATAGGAAAGTCGAAAGAAGTATTTCAAACGAGAAATGTCTTATTTTGTGGGCCCATGAATAAGAAATTAAGCAAAGATACATAATATTCTATGTGAAGTATTATAACTATATGCAACAGAAAATAAACGTCACCCAAAAGTTATGTAAAATACTGTTGACTTCAGTATTGTAGATGTGGAGAAGAATGTAAGTAATCAACTTGGAAGGGTGGAAAACGAAAAGGGAGAGTATTGACAAACTTGTACAAGAGAAAAAATGAAATTGGTTTGGAACTTTGGGTGAGAACGAACTGTATCATGAAGGACATGCAGAATGGCCCTCGACACAAAATTTTCTTCAAAGATTTCCTAATCGAAGTAATTTTACTTAAGTCTGGTGTATGACGATTTCTCGTTTCTTTTATTAAAATGTGAAAATTTATATGCTAACGATAAGAGCAGAAACACGACGAAATGGAAGAATGTTATTAGCGTTGAATGGAAAAAAGTATGCAAACATGATGATGCAATCTTTAAATTAACGTCGTACAAATATCTCCTTTAGGCTAAGGTGAAGGGATGGTTAAGATAAATGAATAACGATGAAAAATTGTTGAAATGATATATTGTAAGGAAGCGGAATAATCCCGAGAAAGTCAACGGACACGATTTTTACACCACAAGCTTACTTGGCCTGGGATCGAACTCGGAACCATAACACCAGATGTAAGCGCTGTACTACCTAGCTAGCTAGTACAATAACTTACGAAAAAAGCATGATGGAAGAGACGTGACACTACAATCTATACAAAAGTCCGCATTGACAAACAGGAAGGTTATGCTATGTGTTTCGTGGTCTTAGAAGCTTAAATTGAAGCGAGATGAGAAGTTAAGAATCTGTTAGTGGATAACAACTGGAAAAACTCTTCCATTCGCTAATCATCTAATTTACCTGACAGTTTTAGAAATTAACACTTTATTGTCTCAACAACGATTAACATAGAAGAAGTGAGTTCCACCTTACATTGCAATCTCTTTTGTTATATCTTACCGTTGCTGCTATGTGTAACTGGTTTCTACATCATGTAGTTCCCCTGGAAAAATAAAGATCGAAGATTTAAGTATGTTGGTGTTGAACGGAATTCACATAAAAGCTGTTTCTCGTTATATGTTATCGTTTTTGCTGCATCGGAATTAACGTTAAAACAAAAAATGTTATCAACCATTCTCAATTTGAAAAGAGTATTAAAAGGGGTGGTAAAATATATTTTCGGAAGGATTGATTGTTTTCGAAGATACTGCTTCTAGCTATCTATTATTGTCTATGCTCTAATAATAAACATTAAAACCAGAAATAGTTTCTACCATTCCCAATTTGAAAAGAGCTTTAAGTGAGACTCAAACTATAAGAAACATAGGACTTTCTATGTAACTTGGTGGGTGATTCAAACCGTTACATCGTGATTGTATCGGTGATCCATCCAGGTACAAAAATGCGTTCCGTAGCTCCCACCACAAGGTTAAGGACATTTATGTCCAACATTAGTCTGATGGGAATGAGGATAGCACCTGAGAAAATGCTATCTCATACATTAAACCTCTAAACATGCTGAAATTTGTAGAAATTAACATTTTATAGTTTCAATGATGATTAACATAAAAGAAGTGACTTTCACTTCACATTACAAGTTCTTTTATTATCTCTTACCGTTGTTCCTATATGGTGATAAACCAAACCTAAAATGTAAGAGGTTACAAGCCTAAAATGTAAGAGGTTCCTACATGATGTGATTCCCCTGGAAAAATAAAGATCGGAGATTTAAATATATGTTTGCTGACATGAATTCGCATCAAATCAGTTTCTCGTTATCTATTATCGTTTTCCTCCTATGGCAATTAACGTTAAAACCAAAAATAATTTATTTCACGGTATATTTTCGGAAAGATTAATTGTTTTTAAGGAAACTGCTTCTTGCTATTTAAATGCAGTCATATTTAAATGTGACTATAGGGAATAAATGTCTCGATAAGAGTGGTTGTGACATCGGCGCTAGACTCGTGAATTTTGCTACATCCAGAATCCTTGTCGTGAAGATTACAAAATTCCCACATCGCGGCATTCATAAATATACTTGGGTTTCATCAGAGGGAAAAATACATAATCAAACTGATCACGTTTTAGTAGACAGAAGAAAACAGTCTAGCACAATTAATGTTCGGTCGTTCAGAGGAACTGATTGTGATACCAATTACCACATGGTAGCAGCGATAACAAGAGAGAGAGACTATCGTCGAATAAAGGAAATATTCAATATCTGAAAACGGAACGGTTTAGTTTAAAAAAAAATTGAAGAGAGTCAGGTGAGATGAGAACCAGATTAAAGTGTCAAATAGATCTTCGATTTTAGAAGGTTCGGAATGCACTAGTGTTCAGGATACTTGGTTGAAATTAGAAATAACATTAAAATTTCAGCAAAAGAAAAATTGGGGAACGCAGAGATACATAGGAACAAACCATGGTTCAACCAGGAATGCACTAAAGTAGCAGAGAAGAGAAAACAGAAGAAACTGCGTTGGTTAAGAAAATCATAACGAAATAACTACATAAAATTTAATTGTCATCTAGCGGAAAACTTCCAAAACTTTTAGAACAAAGGAGCGCTATTTTTGAAAGCTAAAATTAATTAACTTGAAGATAATATTAAAAAACAAAAACAAAAGCACTAAGAAGCATATCAACCTTGTGCTTGTATGTTAAAGAAAGCCAACGGAAGAGTTCTCACTGACCAGGATAGCATCTTAAATAGATGGAAAGATTTCTTTGACGATTTCTTTAACATATAGTCAAAAACTAATGTTCGTGGAGAAAGTGATATGCACACAGCATAATCGTATATTCCAGAACCTAACCAGACAGAAATCGCTATTAGAAAACTAAAGAAACACACCTCTTTGGGTGTAGACGGAAGTGCGGCTGACTTAATTTTAGCTGGAGGGGAAAATTGTACAGCAAGATACACATACTCATTCTCCTTTCTGGAACAAGGATTAATTACCACATAAGTGAGAAGAATCAACCATTGTTCCAGTTCAGAAGAAAAGCAACAAAACTGATTGTAATAATTATTAAGACATTTCTCTTCCGTCAGCATCCAATATGTCCTCTTAAACATTCAATTAGAAAGATTGCCTCCACACGCAGATCAAGTTATTGGAGATTATCAGAGCGGATTTAGGTAAAACCTATCAACTATCGACCAGATATTTACCATTCAACTAATACTTGAATATAAACGGGAATACAATATCCGAGCACATCAGTTATTGACTTTAGACTCGGCTTGGAGGGAAAAGTTGAACAACATGCTTACAGAGATTGGAATGCCGAAAAAGTTAGATTAATTAAGATATGTTTAAATGAATCCCAAAGTAAAGTTCGCATGGAGAAAGTCTCGTTGACGAGCTTTAACGTCTAGAATGACCCAGAACAAGGAAATGCATTTTCGCCATTATTATTTAACATTGTTTTGGAGAACACTACAAGAAAAATCAAAGACAGCAATCATGTCCTAGAGCTGAATTGTATTTACCAGGTGATGGTCTACGCTGATGATGTAAATTTTATAGAAATATTAGAAGAATAGAAAGTAATGCAGAAATCTTAATTAACGCTTCCAGGGATATGAACTTAGAAGTAATTGGAGAGAAAAATAAATACATGGAAATTTGTCGGGATCGTAATACTGCATTTTATGGATGCGTTAAAATACCAGATAATGTTTACATTCGACAAACAGGATACTTTCAAATATGTAGAATAATTATTAACAGACCAAAACCATAATCACTAAGATATTTGATGTCAACTGAAAGCAGGGATTTCGTGTTATTATTGAGTTAAAATTCTTTTGTGTCGCGAATTCTGTTGAAGAATTTACAGCTTAAAATATAAAATGATAATCATGCCTGTTGTGCTACAAGGTTGCGAAACATGGTCACTAACTCTGACGGAAAATCGCAGACTGAAAGTATTTGAAAACAAGATTTAGACTCCAAGAGGAAAGGGAATGAGGAATGACGGAAACTTCATAACGAGGATGTGCATAATTGCGTTTACCAAACATTGTTAGCGTCATCAAATCTAAGCGGCTGAGATGGGCAGTTCATGTAGCCAAAATGTAAGGAAGTAGGATCGCTTTCGAAGTTTTAAATGGAAATTCAAATAAGAAAACGACCATTAGGAAGACATTGGCACAGATAGGAGGGTATTAAGATGCATCCTGCAGAAACAGGTATAGAAAGTACAAACTAGATCCAGTTGGCTAAGGACAGAAATAAATGGAGAGCTTTTGCAAACGTGACACTGAATCTTCAGTGTACATAGGCAATAGAGCTACATTAAGTTGTTGATATATTTATCTTCTTTTTATTTGACACAAACACTGTTACAAGAACTAAAAAGTTTATCTCTAGTAAAGAGAATTTCGTTTCGTGGTTTTCACAAATTAGTTATTTACGTTAATACTAAAACAAATTCGGTGCTGATTTTGATATAAATGGCACCCATACTTTCTTACAAAGTCTGTACATAAGATTATATATATATATTCCCGTTTGTAAGGGCGCCCTTTTAAAAGACCTGTCCACCGCCCTCATTAGTATCGCAGCACGGGCCAGGTTTACACCCTGTTTGAACTCGTTTAGCATACACGACCTTATGACGATCTTTGGAGGTCTGTCTTTACGCAAGTTCACGGTGTAACTGAATTTCCACAGTCACGTAGTATATTGGATATACTCACAACAAAAGTTGCTTTCGCCTTATCGGCATTCCTATTCAACTCGCAAAATGAGGGTCAATTGAACACATACTTTAGTAAAAGGCGACAGAAATTTTGGTTACTTTTAGAATATTGCTAATGTTTCAAGTACTTCGATAATAGCACAGATGAATTCTTAGAATATTCATGAACATTACAATAATCTTACGTTTGTGTCTGCTTGTGTTAAAGTCGGTAGAGAATTCAGTTGACTTTTATTTGTGGAAATGTTTTTCATTTGTTAATTTCCGTGAGTTTTCGATGACAGAATAACAAGTGAATCCTTCAGATAGTTGCATACAAATTATGAGCATCCTGCTATTTAATTAGTATGATTTTATGTTGATAATGTTTCTTAAGAATAAATAAAACTGGCCTCGTAAGATCGGTCAGTGAATATGAGAACATTAATCAGCTTATTACCACGGGCTCCAAACAATTTCAATAATGCAATTAATGCACTACAATTTTGTGCCATAATATTTAAGTCTATTCAAGTAATTCATAATAAATAAATATACAAATAGCTTTCTTCTTTAAAGAAGCCTTATTTTTCTTACTATTTATGACATTAGGAACGTCGTTTACATTTGAAAAACGTTCATCGTATATTTCATTAAGCCCTTTCTGCAGTGAGCAGCACAGCCATTTTATCTGTACTGAAGCATGACGTGCAAACATGGTTGAATTTGTTTTAGGTGCACAAGTAGGAGACCGGAATCATATCACAAATTTCGACTATTTAGAATTATCACATGAGAGAAAGGAATGGTTCTTTCTATTTAGACAGCTCGGGAACCTGTAGCATGTTGTAAGATTATTATATAAAAAAGGACCATTTTAAAACTAGCGCCACTTCTGATGGGTGGCTATATTAGGACTATTAGTTCTGGAGGTAGTAAAGTGACCACCTTTCTGGTCATTGGAAATTGAATGCAACGACGAGAGCACATCCTCTGAATATTAGTCGTAAATGGTGCAAATCATGGAAAGTTCCGACACTTTGTTATATTACGTTTTGAATTGTAGTGAATTTCTGATATTCCGATATAGCCTGGATAAGTATTTATTATATTTTCTTGAAAGTGACTAATATATTCAAATAGAGTTGAATAGGAGTATAAATTGAATACTTGTATGAGCAATTTTGGTGTTACAATTATATACGAATGAAGTTTGCAATTTTTATGGCTATGTTAGACGGACTAAGTATTTATATCAGTGATTGTGAAGCCTTAATTTATAATTCCATAAGTGTCATCAGAAATAACTTTTATTCTGTAGTAAAAAAAATCACTATCTTCAAAAAAAATCACTATCTTCACCACGCCTTTATATTTCAAATACACTCTCCCAAATTCCATTGTAATGAAAAGTTTTTTATTAATAATTTGTGTGGGTTTTATACCCTGCACCAACGGCGCCTACATTATTACCAGACGTCGTCACAAAAGTTCAATTTCCAATTTATCATTACAAAAGTTCCATTTCCAATGTATCATTACAAACCATATATAATCAATAAACAATCAGTAGGAATGTTGGTTAGTTATAATCTGGGTCGTTCACGTTGCGGTAGACATCGTAATTGAAACGATATAACAACAATAGATATACTTAAATTACTGCTTTGTGATTATTTTCTCAGTATTCATAGGCTATTGCATAATTTGGAGTTATTTAATCGTCTTTAACTAGATTCATAAATTAGTCTACTCCTTTTTAGTATTTGTATTATAACAACACTGAATAAACTGGACATATAAACAAATAACTGTCCAAGTCAATTTACTTCATTGTGTACACTATATCTCGCAAATAAATACTTCTGTACATATTCTTGAAAATCTACTTATTTTTTAATAACTTGCATTGATTTACGTAAAAGTAAGTTTCATTAATACTACTCTAAGAAAGCATTAATGAATAATATACTTACTAAAATAAACTTTATAAATATAGTATATTTTTTTCTTTCAGGGTGATAGCGGTGGACCTCTTCTACTAGGTGACGTGCAATATGGCATTGTATCCTGGGGGGACAAATGTTCTTTTGCTCCTAAACCTGGAGTGTTTACAGATGTTACAAAATATCTTAATTTTATTTATAGGATTATTGACCAATAAGTATAATGGCATAGTAGAAACGTGTAAAGAAATTTGTATAATATTTAATTTTAACAAAGTCTTGGTCATATATTGGCCATCATTCAATAAAAATTCATGTTAAGTGGATACTGTATTTGTTTAACTCTCCTCCTTCTCTGTTGATATATGGAATGGAAACACAAATACGAAATAAGCTTAACCTATAATATACACTTATATTTCCTGAATTAAACAACCCATATATTGTTATGTTCTCTAATCCCCACTCATTTCACTTAATGCGCTTTAGATTGTTATATTTTTGTTTCTAGGTAAATGGGTGATTTCTAGACAACTGTTACGAATGATACATACATACAAAGTGTTACATTAAACAACCATAGGAAAAAATAAATAAAAATAAAGAGTTTCTTGAACATAACATTTCATTCTAGCAAATTGAATATTTCAATTTGTCATGTTCTTAATCCTTACACGGCGAATATTCTTTATAAAATGATAAATCATATTTGGGTTGTTCTAATTCAGAAGTAAAAATAAATTTGAAGTAGAACGCAGTACATAGTTGATTGTGGAACTCGAAAGTAGGAGTTTAGATATATTGCTCTAGATCATTGTTGAAAGGAGATTATTTTTGGAAGCTAGGTCAAACTGTCTCAAAATTAAACTTCAGTTTACAGTAGAAAAAATAAGTTTACAATCCCATAAGAGCAACTGACTGAAGAGTTTCCAGTATTTCTACAAATTATACAATCATAGTAGGGAACCCGTTGTTAAAAAACATTGTTAAAACACAAGGCAAAGCATAAACGTTTTAAAGCTAACGAAATTAACTTGTTGGTACTTGTGTAAGTTTCAGAGTTCTTATGGTTAGAAATATCATAAACTGGATATCTGGAATTTCAACAATTTGTTCGTGACTATTGTCGGAAACTGCTCATTCCTTTCTTAAAGGTATCTATGTGTTTTAATGTCAAAATATGTTATAATATAAAAATTATTACAAACTGTCGAAATGATAGAAAAGACTCTCTAAATGTTCACTTCTCAATTAATATTTCTCGTAGTAATCATTTCGAATGAGCTAGCTATTCCTGCAACATAACGCTAAAAGAAAATACTGAAATGTGCACGTAAATTTTAAACTTAATTGTTTCAAGCAAACGCATCTTGGAAAGAATTAGAGTCACACATTTAGGTTAAGAGAATTCGTTCAAGCAGCTCATTATTACCAAGGAGTTATATTGTACGTTCAAAAATCCCTAGCCATTGAAGGCGCGAGCCTAACGAACTTTGCTATATGGAAATAATTACATAAATTTTACCATAACAATAGTAAATGAGAATAATGGATGAGAATATGAGTTCTTTATTCATACAACAGATCGAAGTTATAAGAAATTTATCCTCAATTTAATACACTTAAATTAAGAAATAAATAAAAGAAGCTTCATACCCCTAAGAATAAAAGATAATCAAGAGAAGGGGACAAAAAACACTTTCAAGCAAGGTAAATTACTTTATCATATCGAAATCGAGGTCACCCGTACTCAAATAAATCCAAAGGAAATAAATACTGCAATACAAAAACAAAATACAAACATATCATGTCCTAAAAATAAGACATAAAACATAACTCTCATTAATAAAATTCTTGTATACTAGGCCATAAAATAAAAGCAAACTCCCCCGATCTATATTCAATATTAAACCCTGAGTCAAGTTCAGCCTCAGCTTTAGCAAAGTCCAAAGGAGTTCGATTCGTTTCTGCTAAAGAAGAAGCAAATCATACTAAAGCTAAGGTAAATGTTGTTTAAAAAATCACAATTCTTCCTGAAAATAATCAAAATACAGCAATCTATATCTCTTCGCCAAAAAACACAACAGACAACAAACTCACAGCTAAACTGAATTCATAAGGAATAGTTTGTGCAACACCTCGCAACCTTCCAAATAGGCAGTACGAAGAGTTAGATGATCATCCAGCGATTATTACAGTATACACACTCAATCTAGTACAACACACGAAACAACAATCCTAATGAAAAAGTCAACATAATACTTAAATAAGGAGTTCTTAATCAAACTAACAAAGATAGAAACAAACTAAAAACAGGAAACAGATAGTAAGGATAATAATTAGATATAATTGGAAAAACTTGCTCCTTAGTAAATAACTTAATAGCAGCTGCAAAAGCCCGTGGCAAATCACAAATACCCACCTTATTAGACTCCTGCGACTTTGAATTTATCTTAAAACCCTCCGCTGAAATAAAGTTAAAAACGCAACACCAACTAAAAGACAAACAATCAAAATCAAATAAGAAATAACACCCATTAGATAATAGTAATACATTATTACCTGGATTCAACAATTCATTATTGGTCCCTAAATCTAATGCACTTATGTGCTAAAGTAATACACATTATTCTTAATCTTAAAAAATAAATATTACTAGTATTTGGTACTTTCGTACTAAAAACTTAAAGGGTAGAAACAGATCTGGCTCACGCGGATCTGATCTTAGATCATGCAAGATCTTAAGGTCGAGCAGACATATATATATTTAGCTTCTGCACCTAGATAAAATCTTAATCCAACATCAAGCTCGCAATCTCTTTTATCGATATGAATTCTCAAATAAAAATTACACTCTTATCTCTGAGGTAATTTAGTCTAATAATCATTATTAAAGGATCAACAAATATATAAAGTAATTAACAAAAAAGAGTTTATCTATCTTCTCGTCTCGCAACGTGATACTTAAATAACAATTATACGAGAGAGGATCAAACGAAAACCTCGTAATAATTATCAACAATAAAAATTGTTACTCAAATATAAAGATCTACAGGGTGTTACCGTCCTCTTAAAATATTTAAGCCTTTTTACTCAAAAGTAAAATGCAACATTTCAAAGAAAGACAACCTTTCATACAAGACCACAATTAAAGGATTAATGATTATGCTTCCTTCCCACGGTCAAGATATCGCGGTCGTTTACAACCTCACTGGGCAAGCCAGATCTTATATAATAACAAAGGAACATGTTTTTGATAAACAGGCGGAGGAAAATTTGCGGAATTCCTCTGCTTAATCTAATACAGTATACTAATAACACCGTTATAAATTATCCAAGATAATTCAGGATAAAAGTACAAAAAATAAATTAAATGTAATAAAATATATTTATATATATTAAATAAATTATACGAAAATTATAAATAATGTCTACCTCTAAGAGTAGGGTATATATGTAGGTTCTAGGACACTTATTCTTCCTCCCAATATTTTTGATCAGAACAGAAGAACAGCACAAAAGGATTTTACATAAGGGGTCCAACTAACTATACATAGCGCAAAGTATTTAGATAATAACAATCCTAAAGGGACATTGCATAGGCTTTTATAGCATTTGAAAATCATAAAACTTACATCTAAAACTACACTACACTATACTTAAAATCATAAAAACTTACATCTAAAAACTTACATCTAAAACTACACTACACTACATAAATAATTACATTTTTACTTTATCTTATAATGACCCCAAACTAATGTATTTACACCATCTCGTAATATATATATATTTTATCGTCTGAAGAATCTAATGCTACCTTGTGAACTGTTATACAATATATATCATGGTTATAACTTCTAATGAGGTTTATGTCTTTATATGTTTTGACATTTTTAAATAATCTTTCTTTATAATCATTAAACTGCAACTCCTTTGATATTACAGCTTTAGTTACTCCTTTAGCCTTTTTCTTATATTTCTTTTCTACTTTGAAAGCATTCATCTTTGCTCTTAACCCAATAAACTCCGTCATTATTTTACCCTTATTCTCATCTTTCATTTTACCTATTACTTTCTTGTTTATTAGTGGTAGTCCATATATGCTATTTTCCTCGTATTCGGTCGTGTCAAATTGGTCAATTATTTCTACCATATCTTTGTAAAAGTCATCAGTCTCAATCTCATATATAAAGCTATCAGTATCCATGTAACATAAATCTATGTTCTTTCCATATTTCGGCTTCATAGTCTTATAGTGAAAATCATACATTAATAGTTTTGATAGTTCTAATACGCTCGTACCAGCATATATTGGCTTATTAAATATTAGTCGCTCATTTTTCATATGTATAGCACTCAAATTCTCTGTAAATATTGTTCCGGAATCAAAATTTGGTTTTGCAATTAATTTTTTTACTCTTTTAGGATCAAATTTCAATTGTATGGAATGTCTCTTTCGAATATTTTCCATTGTTTTTCCGAATACTGAGCTTATAAAAGTCTTCTTCAAACTCATTTTTAGCTTGCGTTCTCATATTTGTATTTAAGTCAATGTATTACTTTAGCCAGTCTGATTGTTTAAATTCTAATACTCTTTGCACTTTCTTTAATTTCATTCCAAGCGACATATATAGTTTTAAGTTCCTATAGCGAATTACATATCTTTCTTAGTTGTAAAGTGTTGTTAACAGTTTTGATTGTTTAGATTCTGGTGGACACATGTTTTCTGAAGCTAATGGTAAATCAGAATGTTTGTTGTATAAATACCTCGGATATTCTAAATCTACTTCTAATATGTAACCAGTTTCTGAGTCGTCTGGGATATTCATTATATCTACGTAAGGTGTAACCCACTTAAAGTCTTTATAGGGCATGTATTGACTCATCGCCCATCCATATAGGTTGTTTGCATCTAGATTCGCTAAATATCTTGAACACTCAACTTTATTATAATCTTGCATACATTTGTTGTTAGCTTTTACATATCTTTTACTACATTGTGAGATTCTTCCTCGTATACCCTTTTCTAGCATTAGTATTTTCTCATAATCAGTTAACATTTCTAGCTTAATTCTAGTCATCTTTAACATTGCATCCCACGATAAGCCAGGTGGTGTATAATACCATGCAGGATCTAAACCATATGCCTTTAAACACACATCTCTAAAGTTCTCAAATATATCTGTTAATTAAAGGACATCTGTTTTGTTATAATGTTCAGTTAAGTTCTCCGTTAACATTAGATCGAATTTTTTACAAACTCGTACATGAAGCTTATGGCGTTCAGGACTAATTTTTTCCCCTGTTAATCTGTTTGTAAATTTGTTTGGAGATAATGGAGCAGGTTCTTTCAATTTTTCAAATGAATCAACAAACTCAAATGGATAATCACCTTTAGTAGTAACTAGATCAAGTTTATCAATCGGGAAAATCTTTAATGTTTCTCGAAATTGTCCTGGTTTTAAATTACTAGTCAATTCTGTTAAACTCTTTGACATAAATCTAAATGAATCAACAAATCTTAAATTTATTTCATCTTTTGGTCCTGCTTTTAAATATTTTTCATATTTTATGTACCTTTCTTCATTATTTGCGATCAGTTTGATTTTCTGTGTATCATAAGCTAACTCTCTAGTGAACAAACGCATATCATAGCCAGTTAAGTCATGAAGAAATAATGGAACAAAATTAGGATTTTTATAGTTTAAATTGCAATAACTGTGAGCTGCACTTCTAAACTTTCCTGTTAAATGATCATGATCTCTTACTTTTGCCTTATTTTTATTTATCTTATACAAACCTTTTCTTAATTCATATTTCCATTCTTTTATTTTTTCACTCATATCATCTTTATCGCCATAGAACCGTATTTTCTTCTTTAATATATTTATTTTTTTCTCGACGGCTGGTGGTAAGTCATTCAAGTCTTACTCACATATATGACAAGTATCCGAACCGTTATAAGCTTCTATTTCCTCCTCGGTAAGCGAGTTCATATTAACTATCCTTTTATATATTCTCATAATTTCTATTGCTTCTTTTTGTAACATTTCAATAAATAGTTTTGCAGCAGCTGGACATATATAACTAACAGGGACTTTGTAGTTTCCGTTTGAATGTTTGACATAGTTACAAAAACTCATTGGCTCATGGTTTTAATATTTTACTGTTTTAGTACAATTATGATCTATTTTTAACTTACATAAGATACATTCAAAGTCAGCAATTATCACAAATGGAACTCTTAAGGATCGATTATAGTTTTAAACTCTATTTGATTGTCATATGATTTAGGAAGTTGTATTCTAACAGCCTCATGTTGGTTACAATATAGCTCATGGTCTCGTAGCTGCTTCTCAGTTTGAAAGTGTCTTGTTAAACATCTGTCGCAGAAGTATAGTTTTTCCTCGTGTTTTGTTCCCTGACTTCTTATTAGTCTTGACAAGCTTTTTACCTGACAAAAATGATGGTTTTTTCCATCTTTTACATATAGTAAATCGATATGAGTTCCCTGCTTTTTTCTGTGACTTCAAGTGGGTAGATGTTAATTTTTTTTATCATAGCTATACACGTTAATTGAAATGTTACTTCTTTCAAACTTAATTATAGCTCTTAACTGTACAGGAAATTCGATTCCATCACAATATTTCTTTTGTAATTTATTAACAATCCGTTTATAGTATGAAGATCTTTCAGGGTGTATATTTATAGGTTTTAAGTAACTTGCAATAGCGTATAAGAAACATTTATTATCTTTATTTTTAACATTAATCACTGCTTTCTTATATTCAATTGGTTTTGCAAGTACAATATAGGAAGAAGCTCTTAATGGTACATATTTGTTTAATCTGATTTGTAAGTATTTAATTTGATGTAATGTCCAACCTGTTCCTCTACCTTCAAATTCTTCCACATCTCTACGAAGTTTTTATTTTGCATAAGATATATCTTTATTTAGGTCAGTTTATTCTAATATTCTCTCGTTTGATGTTTTGAAATTGCGCTCTTGTATATTCTCTATCTTTAATATAGTCACAAATAAAAACAAGATTAATTTTAACTGGGTGAAATTTTAATTCTTCTATGATGTTGTTAATAGTAACTCTTTCTCTTGCATCTAAAAAATTTATTGGATCTTTATAACCACCTGTGTTTTCAACTTTAATAATTTGTAAACGCTCCTTGATGCTGTTTCTTCTAATTCTACTTTTATAGGTATACGTGTTGGTTTTGCTTCTTCAATAACAGCATCTTCAAATGGAAATATCCCTTTTAAATGTTTACTTTTTACTTGCGGTTCTTGTTGTTCTAGCTTTGTATTTTGAAAAACGTCTTTGTTGTTTTTCTTGTTTAGTCTTCTTATAAGTTGATATTTTCTTAACGTTCTGTAGTTTTGTATATTTAATTTCTTTGCTGCTTGTTTAATCTGTGTTATATTAAAATCACTACAGTTATTTACATTGTAGAATGGTAATTGCATAAGATTGTTATGCTCAATAAGTTTGTCAAGAAGTTCTGCTTTTCTTAATCGGGAATATCTTTTGATTCCCTTCTCTTTACATTGTTGTCTTAACTCTACTACAATAAATCTATTGTAATTACTTATCTAATTTATTATATAGAAAATCTTATTTTCACTCTTCAATTTTTATATTTACCAAAATTTTTAAAATCATTTTCGTTATGTAATACAACAGCTGATATTCATGTGACGTGGGAAATCTCGATGTCTATTAGAATATTGTATTAGAACATGGCTTTCATGCTAATAACCAATGAAAGCTACTATTGATCTAATGAAAACTAAATCATTTTTAACAATCTACCTCAACAAAAACAGTTTTAATTCCGCTGTAATTGAAATCTAATCCATCATCATCATCTCCCCAAGGGTTAACGTTTATTATGGGGTGATGTCTTCTATATTCTTCTGCTAAATCACACCAGGTCAGAATTGTAATAATAATCTCCACATCCTAATAAATCATCAAGAAGCTCATCATCTTCCTCTTCTTCCAACTAATCGACAAGACCAAATTTATTTTTATAATCTCTTTTAAACTCATCTGATAAAGTTTGACACTGTGATATTAGATAGAAGTTTATTTTATCATCGTAATATCTCAAAAAATCCTCTGATAAATGTTTATACACAGATAATTTTAAAGTTAATCTTGTATAATTTTAAAGTTAATCTTGTTATCATATTTTCTCATAAATGTTTCGGTCAATTCACCTTCATAAATTTGATTCCATTGTTCTTTAGTTAAACTCTTTGAGACACTATCACATAGCATCATACCATCAGATTTTAATAAGCCATTCTCTAACTCTTTGCAGTTCTGTGTTGTTGAATTTTTAAATAAATGATCTAGCATGCCTAATGATTTACTAAAATTAATTTTGTCTTCGATATTTAAATAATTGCACAAATTGTCAAATATAGGTTTAACGGTAAGTATCTATGCCATCCCCTTGTATTATAGAAAATAGGAAAAAAATAATCACTTTCGTTACCTAATACAACAGCTAATACTGAAAATTATGATGTTTATTAGCACATTCTATTAAGACAGGACCTTAATGGAAATAACCCCATTAAAGCTACTAATTAATTTTCACTCGTTACATGATTTTTATATAAATAATTCATAAAGCACCGCTGCGACTTAAGAAGAATCTACTTCATTATAACCTTCGTAACCATCATTATCATGTTCACTTGCACTACCCCAATTTGATTCTTCTGAGTCCTCTGCATTCTCTTTTTCTTTTAATATCATCTCCTTTTCTATTAATAACATTTGTTATTCTAATAGTGTTGCTAAGATCTTCGTGAATTAGTTTAAGTCTAGCATGTAACAATTCAAAATGTTTCTCCATTTTTATTATATAGAAAATCTTTCATCACTACGAATTAAGTTTCTACATACGGAATAGATATTAACCGATCATATAAACAATCAATTTCTTTAACGAAATCTTCTTCTGATAGGGATGTCCTAAATACATTACTCTTACCTTTACGAATATCTAGGTTGAATAACTTAATAATATTAGGATCTCTAAACTTTTCGTATATTATCTAATGATTCGGATATTTTTCTTCTGCTTCATTAAGAGGCTTATATAGGCTTCTCTTTTAGCATCTGATAACATAATAAGGGAAAGGATCATTCAGTTTTTTCTTCTTGTATATGATTAGGCAATTATCTTTTGAATTACCGTCTGTATATGGTGATGCAATTTCTTTTAAGCCCTCGTTTTGAATTCTTAATCTCTCCATTGTTTGTTCTATTTTCCCTACTCTTATTTGCAACTCTTTTTGGTCTTCTTGATCCTGTTTAAAGTCTTGTGTGAAGTAATCTTCGATTATATTGTAACACTTAACATAAAACTCATTTGAAATCCAAAACGAGATACTCAATATCAATTCTTTTCTTACATATGTTCCTGATGCAAATATATCTTGTTTATTTGTTCCTTTTGACTCAACTATGTAAATTGAGTTTTGGTGGTGGACCACCTGTTTTTTGTTATAATATCGTAGGAGATCTTTTGATTTATCTAACCTTGTCCAATGTTTAAATTCTTTTCAACCATTTTGACACAACTTAGTAGCGTTGAAATATTCTGTACTCTTATCTATAATCAATTTGAAATAACCAAAAATACCATACCAATAATTGTGTTTAATCTGTTTTAACAAATATCGTTTAAACTAAGATAACTATCCATAGTACCCATATTTATTGTTTAGAAAATAATTTTTAAATTTATTTCGTAACCATCTAGTTTTACTATGTAAGATGTACTCTTTGTTGTTTGAAGAGTAACGTTTCGTTATCCTTGTCTCATGCAAATTAACCTTTTATGGTTATTATTCCATAAAAGACAAGATCTATATTTAGATTACAACATTACTTTTATCTATCCAACTATTATGTGAATCATCAAATCCTAGCCATTTAACGTATACTTTGTTACTTTTCTTTCTCAACACCTTCTCCACCAAGTATTCATATTTATGGTTCGTCTTTAGTAGTTCTGGTTCGTAAAATTTACCTTGATCATTTTCTTCTTCTAAATCTTTAATTCTATACGTAGGCGGGTTAGATGGAATACCTTCGCTAATAACAAATACTTCTGTCGACCAAGTAGGTGTATATCCTTTCTCAAATAATCCTTTCGATTTACTTATACGAACATGATCGCCTAATTTGTATTTGGGTTTAACAGGCTTATATTCTATCTTATACACTTTCTCCAATATTGTTCGCTCATTTTTCTTGTTAATTTCTATAGGGTTTAAACCAACTGTTCTATGTGCTCTATTACTATACTCACTAACCAATGTAGGTAATATCTCTATCCATTTAAAATTTCCTTGTGTTGTAAACTTTTTCCACATGTTTTGTTTAAGTGTTCTATTTCACAATAACTGAATCTCTCAACAACTGAAGCTTTCTTACCACTTAGGTTGAGTAATGATATTTCTTATTTTCCTCCATCAACTTCTTAAATTCTTTATTGTAAAACTCTTTGCCTTGATCAGTTTGTAAGATATTAGGTTTTCTTGTTCTTAATATGGATTCAAATGCTTCTGTAACATTCTTGCCGCTCTTATCTTTAACAGGAACAGCAAAAGCATATTTCGAAAACACATCAATAATCGTTAGCAGATACTTATAGCCTTTATTTAATTTGGAAACACCTTTTAATACTCCGCTATCCATTTCTACAAGATCTGCTTGCCATAAATCATCTACACCTTTAACAATAACACTTAACCTAGGGTAATTTTTTCTGGAAGGTTTGTGAATTTCTTCTATAATGTCTTCTCTAATACATTTAGCTTCTAGTCAATTTTCCTTTTTAACGAATTGAGATTTAGTAACACAACATACAGAACAAATACTTTCTTAATATATTTTCCATTCTTTGTTTGTTTTATTCTAATGGTATTTTTCTTCATATCTGTTGATTTCTTCCACTTAACAGAATACAAGTAGTATACATACCTAACTTCTAGCGCATTTCCCCTCCACCCCCCTAACTACCAAAAATATGAAGCCACCACTGGCTATAGTACTTTAACACAAAGGGATAACCCAAAGTGACATTGAATATTTTTTATGACATTTAAAGTCATAAAAACTTACATCCAAAATATTACAATGGAATCCTACCCAAAATATATTTATTGCATCTTAATCTCCAGTTTCAAAGCTTTCATTTGACCCTTGAATCTTGAAAATCCGTTAATAATTAGTTTTAAAAATTCAATGAGAAGGAATATAACAAATGTAGCATTTACTGGAATAGGTGATCTGTCACTGATTCATTTGAACGATTCCAGTACCAGCAGAGGACCGTCTAAATCCAATTCTCTTTCCTTCTCCTCACATCAGCATACATATATACACATTAGCCTCTCTTCCTTCAACAGAACTTCTAGCTAGCAGTGGACAGAGGGCGCCGTATATCAATGACGCAGTGTCTTTGGGGAGAATACATCACACATGACGTCATTGAATCCGTGACGAAATATCTCTCGAGTTTCTTTCTCTCTCCTTCCCATCAGCAATCAATGATATGCTACACCGTCTATTGAATAAGTGAGTAACTGTTTGAATATGGTCACCTACCCGGCAAATTTAGCTAAAACATCAATGTTCAAAAAAGAAAAAGTCAGTGTATCCAACTCAATATTTTTTCGGAAGGTTCCAGGATTTTAATTTTTCAAGATATCGCTTTAAAACATATAGGGATGAATGCACCCCATTACTAATAAATATGGTAATTGTTCAAAGTAAAGTTGGCAACACTGGCAGCCTTACCCCCAAATAACGTTAAAATTCAATAGCTCGGTCTCTAATAAGGCGATTTCAAAAATTCAAACGGCGAATGAATACTAATAACATCGCCAATTTTACAAAATGCATAGGTGGTTGCATAATCCTCAGGATATGTTCCTCTTTTTCAATACCTCTACAAAGTTTCATCAAATCGAAAAAATAAAAATACTGTCGTAATCTACATTCAATTCTAAGACTCTTTTAAAGAATAACATTTTCCCTAAAACTCAAAAATTAACCCGTAAAAAATTCCCGAAATTTCAGGAAATTTCGAATTTGCTATAACTTTATTAAATATTAACCGATTTTCAAAATTCTAACGACATTCGATAAAGAAATAAATTGGCTATCTATCGATTGTTTTATAAATTGCAATAACTCTAAGGATGTAATTACAAAAAACTCAAATAAATCTCTTATTTATACATGTATCTTTAAAATTTAAAGGATAGTATGTTATGAATATCCAAAGGTCTTAGTTTTTATAGTCTTGATACTATAAAAACATTTATACACTTAAAACTTACTTAAAATTACAAGTTCGGATATTGATACTGGAATCTTCTGCTAACCTCTTTCTCAATAGGAAACAATGATTTCTTAAACTCTGTCCACTGATCATAATTCAAGCTGAATAGACAGCCGTTAATATCGAAAACAATTTGAACTTCGGTCTGCACATTTTTCACAATTACATTGAAATTATTAGTAAGTATAAATTTCTTAATTCTATCCACTCCATTTTTTACTTCTGACGACATATTTTTGATCATTTTTGTTATTCTTTGGATTCACAAATCCGATCATCATTTGAAATTCACATACAGAACTCAACAGTTGGATAAATATCTTTTAAACCAGTGTATTTGATTTTTATTCCATCTTTAACGATCTCATCAATCATGTTATCTGTTAAGTGTTTTGTAAATCTAGGTGGAAGAAATACCTTAAACTCTTCACATTCAACTAAAATGCTCTTTTCAAACTTAGTTTTAATCTTTTCCATTTTCACAATCTTATATTCTGTATTTAATTCTAATTCTCTTAATCCAATAACTTGGTTTTGTTCAAGACTTCCAAGTTTATTTAAAAGTTCAATATGACTCGACATCGTATTTATTATATAGAAAATCAATGAACACTCTTCAATTTTTATCTTCAGAAAAAATATTTAATCATTTGAAGACCGCAAACGTCATTGAAAGACACGTAGATGAAGAAGACAAAGTTACATACAAACAAATACGGGTCCTGGAAAACGGGACCCGCGTTAATCCGCTACCCTCAATCAGAAGAACAGGCCAATACAAACTAGATGAACCCAACGACATTCTCCAGCCATCGAAGATCATGTAGACGAAGAAGATAAGAAAAATTTTTCAGAAGTTAGGGGGCATTGAATCAATGCCCCGCGTTAATCCGCAACAACATACAATCTTCATCATTTTTTATCAATTTCGTTTTATGGAAAAACTTCCATAAAACAATACAAACATGCATTTAACTATCTAAAACTCTTCTACTACTTTCTCATTCTTAGGATCATATGTAAAATTCTTTTGTCCAATTAAAATCGCATAACATATAGTATTAGCAGCTACAGCTTCGGCAAAGTCTACTACAATCTTTATGTTTGTTCTCTCATTTGCCGATACATTTTTCCTCTTACTACAATTAATCACATACATTGGTCAGTTATCTATAAATTCTTTAGGGCCATAGTACATTTCGGTATTGCCACATGTTATTCTCTTAAATGCAGTATAATCTTCATACATCTTAAAATAATAGCTGTTAGCAATATCTAAGTTTCTTGATTCTTTAATAAACACCTCATTTCTTCCACTCTTAAGATAGATATTCTTTACCTTACAATGATCAAACTTACTTGCATCTGCTGTTTGTTTGCCACTTCTATCAGTTTGGAACATTACAACTACGAAATCAGGCATATCAAATTGTCTAGAATTAAATTGCGTAAAAACATCAAACTCCAAAAAAAAAAACCTACAACAGTCTTTTGAACACATTGATAAGTATGGAATGAAAACATGATTTTAGGTTCTTTAAGAATATTCAACTTTAACTTGTTTTCATAATTAGATTCGTATTCAACAATAGGCATTCTTATCTTCATAATTTTTATTGTTATTTTTCCATCATGGGGAGCTGCTACACCTGCTCCTGATTCAGTCCATTTGTACAAGATATCGTTATTGTTGTTAGCATTTGTAAATATTATTCTGAATCAACTTTTCCTCATAACCTCATTATAATCAATTAAGAAGCCTGGAATTAATCTTAATGGGTACAAAACGCTAAAGTCCTTTCTTAGACCAAGTTTATTTTCTGTTTGAAATCCTGCTTCTTTTAGATATTCAACTTCTGGTTTGGAAATCTTTAGTGTTCCAATAGCTGTAGATGTTATTACAGGTAGTTCCATCTTATTCATAACAACTCCATGCTTTCTAACCTCAATTTGAGAAAAGAAGAATGGTAAGAAGTTATCTACAAATTTTATAGTATCATTTGCACCAAATGTTCTTCCAACTGATGCACCAACAACTTCAAAAGTCATATGACAATCTGCTTTGTGTGGATGTATGAAGCCATCCCCCACATCGAAATCAAACTCAATATCTTTGTTAGTTTCATTCAAATTATTAAATGTTCTTGTGTTTGCTTTAAAGCTTTGTAACGCGTAACTCTTAACACTATCCATTTATTATAAAGAAAATCATGGAACAACGCTTTTATGGGATATACCCATAAAAGAATCATATATAATAACCATTAAAAAATTATAATCCCCATCCTAACTTAACCTTAGCATTCATAGCAGTACCAACCCCAAAAGCAGCTAGTCGTTCACCAATTGACGTATCACTACTAAATGCTCTTTTCCATGCTTTAGTTTCTAGTTCCTTATCTGCAATATGTCTTGACTCGGTATCTTTATTGTCTCCGTAGTATATATCATGCTCTTTACAAGCCTCATCTAATTGGTTAATACCTTCATCACTTCTTTCTAATCTTTCTTGGAGCTTAGTCCCATGCCCGCAAAATCTAAAACCTGGAATATGTAATTCAACTGGAAGTTTATTAATCAAATCATTTACTAATCCTTTTCCAAGCTTCTCATCATTCCAGAATCGTGGTGGTAATGTATTTAAGATCTTAACCAAATAACCTATACCTTTTGGATCATTAGGAATAAATTGTGAAAGCTTATTATTAATCATACTCACTATACCTACTTTTTCATTATAAAAGTTATCATTTCCAGCCTTTTCTTCTCCATCTATAACTACTAACCGATCAATTAACTTTCTCACATCATCCATCCATACATACTCTTTAGGTATCTCTTTATATTGTTTAATTCCTTCTCCAGACATTGGTGTTTTCTTTCTTGGTGGTGTTGGAGGTAAAGATGGTTTAATATAATTATCCCAAATAGGTTTGATAATATTAATGTACTTAGAACCTCTACTAGATGCTACATTCTTATATCGATTATATTTTTGTAAGGCAGCATCTGATTCTATTTTTATTTCCTTGTACTGTTCAAAATCGACATCATCATAATCTTCAATGGTTTTATTAGTATTCATCGTTAACAATTCCCATAGACCTTCTGTTCCTTTATAAGTTTTACCATTAATTATCAAATCATCGCCATGCACTTTAACTTCAGAATTTCCTACCTTATTTATTATTTTTCCATTTTCTTCTACAGTTCTTATTCCAAATACACTATCATTTCTTTTACTATAATATTTTGTTGCAATCTTACCAAATGATTGTGCTGTTGTTAAAGGTTCTACTCCTTCCACTTTGTCTTTAATTTGTTTTCTCATTTGTTTTATTTCTCCCGTTATAGGCGTATCACTACTACTTGGAGAACTATCATAAGTTATCTTTCTAGGTGTTTCTAGTAGACTAGGATCTATTGAAGCCGTCTTATGTACAACTGGAACAAGTTCAGTTATTAGATTTTTATTTTGTTCTGCTACTTCTTTGATCTCACTTCCCAAATTTTGAATAGCATCAATTACAGGTTGCTCTTGTGTTTTAAATTTATCGAATATTCCTGATCTTTCTTTCTTCCAAGATTTGAAGCCCTTTATCAAGAACTCCTTTAACTTGATATTCTTATTAATTTCTTTCTCATCCATTTATTATATAGCAAACGAACAAAAGTCAATAAACGTTAATAAACTTCAATAAACGTGAAAAAACGTCAATAAACGTCAATAAACATCAAACGTTAAAACGTCAATATACGTAAAAAACGTCAATAAACGTAAAAAGCCAAACGTTTATAATGTGTTTTATCCTGTTCCTATACTAACCATTGTTTACCTTTTTTGTCATATCAATTACTATAAAACCATAATCTTCTTGCCAACATTTTGAACATATCTCTTTAAATTTATCATAAGACATATCCCCTCCAACAAACTCATTATACACATGTTTAAGATTAGTATCATCTTGTCTAAATATGCATAGGAAGATAGCGTTATCTCTTATAAGCTGTTTAGGTTCTTTTGAATATGTTTGTGCAAGATAGAAAGAGTCTAAATGTTTATGCCTACCTCTTGTAAAGTAATTTCTAACAGAATCTTGATTCTCTAAAATGTAAGCATCAAACACAACGGCGAGATTTCGCATTCATCAATAGGTACAATAGAATCATTACCGCTTAAGAACGTTGCTATTTGCTTCTTAAACTTTAGTTCTGCCTTTTCAAATCGATCTTTTAACTGCTCATACTTTGACTGATTAATGCTTTTAGAATATATATAGAAGTAATTATTGTTTAACCAACCTGGCTGTAATAAAAATTAAATAGCAAAAACGTCCTACCACACCCAGATGGACCCACTATAATACATCGAATATCATCAGGTATAAGTTCTCCATTTCTTTTTTTAGCTGTTGTTTCTTTTATCATCTCTTTTAGATCCCAATTAATAGTTTTTTTACTCATTTATTATAGAGAAAATCGTCTCTTTTATGATCTTATTGTTTGTTCTTGTTCACTTTTGTTAATGCCGACTAACTATCAATGCCTGTGTAAAGTTGATACTAAATCTACCGGGGGATACGCTGTAGCCCCTTTGGCTATTGTATTCGTCTGTTTTTAAGTGGGTTGCCTTGGGTTGTGATAGCTTCTTGTTCATTGAGGCGGTTATACAGATTGATAGAGTTAGGATCGTAACAACCTTCATATTGGAGTACCTTGCTTTGAGATCTCCGAGCCTTTGGTCTAAGTTGCATTGTCACACCCAGATGGACCCAGTATAAGACATCGAATATCATCAGGTATAAGCTCTCCATTTCTTTTCTTAGGTGTTTTTTTTATCACCTCTTTTACATCCCAATTAATAGTTTTCTTACTCATTTATTATAGAGAAAATCGTCTCTTTTATGATCTTATATCTTTAAGTTGTTCTCTGATCTTAAGCAACGTATCTTTTAGATATTCGTTATCCATTTCACCATTTAATGTTATTATCATCTCTAACTGTTCTTTAGATGAGTTAATACAAGTGACAATGGTTTTATATTCATCTTTTCTTTTGCTTATGTTTAACTTAGAAGACAAACCTTTTACTATAGCACTTCCAGTTGCAAGAGACGTTGTTAATATTGAGTAAATTGTTACAGGTATAATAATATTAATAAATCCAGTTGTTGCAGAAAGTATAACTGATAACGTGATCAAAGTGTAGTATGCATACTTAACAATTCGTAGTTTTCTCTTTTTATTCTTTAAACTGTATTCTAACTTTTGAATGACATCTTCTATTAACTTGATTACTTTCTCTCTCGGAATATCTCTAGGTAAATCAAACTTATCCATTTATTATATAATAAATGGCTAGGGTATTTAAGTTAACGAGTGATACTTCTGTTTTAAAGAAGAAACTCCATTACGAATTAGACAACAGTAGCAACTATTTAAGTATAGGACTAGTTGGGTTTTACAGTACATATCTAAGTCCAAACATAACAACAGAAAAAAAACAGTTTCTCATATGGTGATAGATATGTTTTTATACCAGAAGGGCAATATAATATAAAATCACTTAATGAGTATTAAAAATCTCAATCCATCAACATAACATTATCAGAAGATCATTTAAGAAATAGAGTTAAAATAGAAACTGATAGTAATGATGTTACAATTTTGGGTATAGGCACTGTCCTCGGGTTTAATTTTCTTGAATTTTTAGAAAAAAACGAAACACATATTGGAAGTAAGTTGAAAAAGTTTCATCCGTTTGATACTATAAATGTTCACTGTAATAACAGATGGTATGTTTGTTAAAGATACAGAATACATACATAGAGAAACAGGAATTATAGCATCATTTAAAACAAATTCTGAGTTTAAACATAGTATCGTTTACGAGCCTATTTATCCATTATTTTTCCCTATATTTAAAGACAAGTTTGACAATTTTGAGATAAGGATAACAGATGAGAATGATTCCTTAATTGATTTTGGTGGAGCTACAACAACTGTACTTTTACAAACTAAGATTTTCTCTTAAAAATAAATAGGAAGATGTGTTCTATTAAAGGTTGTATGTTTAGCGTTCCTTACAACGAACTAAAGGATTTAAATATCCATCATGTATTAACAAAGAAACAACTTAGTGATAAATCTAAGAAAATTAAAGAAGGTAAAGGAATGGATTTAACTTTAACTACTACACAAATGAAAAAGATTAAGAAAGAGCATTTGGGTGGTTTTATCTTTACAATTCCGGCCATTATAGCAGCTTTAGAAGCAGTTGGCTCATTAGCAGGTGGTGCAGCAGCGATTACTACAACTGTACTGGATGCTAAGAAGAATAAATAAGAACTTGAAGAACGAAAGAGACACAATATGGCTATGGAAGAAAAGCAGGGAGCAGGTAAACCAAAGAAGTCAAAAAACTAAAACCATTGACAAACTTCGATATAGAGAGGTTGGCTAAAGAATTAAAGATAAAACGATTTAGAGGTGTATTTATGAGTGATGAACTTCCACAAAAACCCTATGTACATGAGTGGGGTGTAGTTAACTTCGATAAATCAGAAAACATTGGTACTCATTGGATATGCTATTGGAAAGATAATAACATAAAGTACGTGTTCGATTCTTATGGTGGTGTTCCTCCTAAGCAGCTAGTGCAATATCTTGGTATCAAAAACTTATTTTACAATGATGAACGAATACAAGACTTTAATTCAGTTATATGTGGTCATCTTTGTTTAAGGTTTTAAATCTTCTAAATCAAGGGTATTCTTTTAGTGAAGTTATGTATATGATTAAAATGATTAAATATTATTAAATTTAAGTACTTTTATGGCTTTTATCCATAAAAGTTTTGTTTTAAGATAAATATGGAAGCTATACACAATTGATATTTAGATTATTTTGAGAAGCATGAGGATGAACTAGATCCACTAGTTAGATTTAATTTTTGTTGGTATTTTCGAGATGTTAGTAAGATAGACTTAAAAGATAAAAAGAACGCATGTAATGTTACTGGTTTATGGAAAATGTTAATACCTAAATTTTTGTATACGGAAGAAGAGTTGGGGTCCACCAGCACTGGACCCCTTTCAAACATACAACCTCATACAATTTTCATTAACGAGCCTGGTCTCTACTCATTCTTAACAAGCTCCAAAAAACCTAAAGCGAGATGTTTTGAAAATTAGGATGGGCATTTTCTGTATAATAAATGAGTATGGATATATTTGGTAATGGATATATTTGGTATTTGGATAGAAAAGATAATGTTGATAGTAGTGAAGAAACATTAAAATTGTTGAAGAATTTAAATGATATTGTTAGCGTAAGTCAACTTAGATCAGTAGAAGCTCAATTAGAGAACGATAGGAAAAGATTTGAAGATGCATTACAAACGTTACAAGAAACATACTTCAAGAAAGAAGATTTTTAAAAAGTTAGGATGGATACTACTAACTTGATTATGCAGAAAGATACTATACCCTTTTTATATCGATTGAGAACTAAGAATGTTAAAAAGCCAATCTTTAAAATATTTAATCTTTCTAATGGTTACACATTTCTTTATAATGGGAAAATAATGCACATGGAACTAAGCTTGGATAAATACTTTTAGTCATATATTTAGGCGATACTTGGATTGAAAATATACCTTTTGGTTTTAAGAAGAATGATATAATAACGATTAAACCAAATAAAAGTTCAGCTATGGAAGAAGGACAATTATTGTTTGTTGTAATGTACATAGAAAGAGAACTTTCCTAAAGACTTATAATTTTAGGTAATGATAAATTTTAAATTTTTTGTTGATTTTCTATACAATAAATAATGATGATGTATTGTGTTAAGTGTAAGAAAGTGACAGATATGGAGAAAGATACCATTAGAATTGAACAAACAAAGAATGGAAGATATCTAAAGAAAGGTATTTGTTCTGTATGTGGTGTTACTAAAACTCAATTCGTTAAAAAGGAAAATTGACTAGAAGAGGGCAAAGGTATAAGAGAAGACATTATAGAAGAAATTCACAAACCATCTAGAAAAAACTTTGACAGATTAAGTGTAGTTATAAAAGGTATCGATGATCTTTGGCAAGCTGATCTTGTTAAAATGGATATTGGAGTATTAAAAGGTGTTTCCAAATAAAATAAAGGTTATAAGTATCTGCTAACGATTATAGATGTGTTTTCAAAATATGCGTTTGCTGTTCCTGTTAAAGATAAGAGTGGCAAAAATGTTACAGAAGCATTCGAATCCATATTAAGAATGAGAAAAACTAGTAGCTTACAAACTGATCAACGTAAAGAGTTTTACAATAAATAATTTAAAAAGTTAATGGAGGAAAATGAGATTAATCATTATTCAACCTATAGTGGTAAGAAAGCTTCTGTTGTTGAAAGATTTAATAGAACACTTAAACAAAACATGTGGAAAAGGTCCACAACACAAGGAAGTTATAAATGGATAGAGATATTACCAACATTGGTTAGTGAGTTTAATAATAAAGTGCATAGAACAATTGGTTTAAAGCCTATAGAAGTTAATAAGAAGAATGAGCGAATAATATTGGAGAAAGTGTATAAGAAAGAATATAAGCGTGTTAAACCCAATATACAAATTAGGTGATCATGTTCGTATAAGTAAATCGAAAGGGTTATTTGAAAAAGGATATACACCTAATTGGTCAACAGAAGTATTTGTTATTAGTGAAGTTATCCCATATAATCCGCCTATATATAGAATTAAAGATTCAGAAGAAGAGTATGTGCAAGGTAGATTTTACGAACCAGAACTATTAAAGACAAAACATAAAGATGAATACTTGGTGGAAAAGGTGTTGACAAAGAAAAGTGATAAAGTATATGTTAAATGGCTAGGTTTTAATGATTCACATAATAGTGGGATAGATAAAAGTAATGTTGTAGTGTAAATATAAATGTTGTCTTTTACGATTATTATTCCATAAAAGGCTAGCGGACCGTTACTCTCTGTGTTAGATCATTATGTAAGGGTGTAGTGATTTCGAAAGAGTTAATACTTATATGATCAGATGGTGATAAGAATCTATTTGTTTGGCTAAAAACTCTGAAAATGATTAAATTAACATTTTTATGTAATAAATGTAAGTACTATGGATAGTTCTCTTAGTTTAAACGTTATTTGCTATGGACAGATTAAAGACAATTATTGGTATGGTATTTTTGGTGATATCAAGTTGATTATAGATAACAGTACAGGATACTTTAACGCTACTAAGTTGTGTCAAGACGGTGGGAAAATATTTGATCACTGGTTAGAAAATAAAGGATCAAAAGAGCTCATAGCATACATTTCAAGAGCCGTTAAAGCGGGTATAGAAATTATCAAAAAAGTAGCAGGTGGTAAAGGAGAAATATGGAATGAAATAAGAGGAACGTATGTTTGTAAAGAATTGATTCTAGATATATCACGATGGTTATCTCCAGAGCTTTATCTTAAATGCTATCAAATCATTATCAATTACTTCGTTAAAGACTTTCAACAGCTATACCTTACTAACAACGATCAGCTTCAAACAAGACTACAAGAAATAGAACAACAAATGAATCAGTTACGTATAAACAATGAGAAACAAGAAAAGGAAATAAATCGTCTTAAAACAATCGCAGCAGAACATACAGAAGATCCACAAAAAGGACATAAAATTATTATCATTAAAAATCTCCTACTCAAATACAAAAGATATTAGAAAACTATGATACCGACAACAGAGAGCAAGTAAGGATCTATGAGAGTTACAGATATTGGATTAGAAGAACTCAAGAGTGTACTATAAAGACAAGGTTACAATGCCTTCAAGAAAAATACCCCCATATGACTGTATTATCTAAAACCAAAGACCCAAACTCAATCAACTTTCTAAATAAAGTAAAAGAAAAGTATGATTGTATAATTTCGCATGGTTGCCATGTAGACCTAAAAAATGTTCATGGAGAAGAAGATGATGAGTTTATTATTGATTTGTTTTTAAGTATAAGAGACAATTAACAATAAGTTGTGCGTTTAGATATTTGTAAAGGTTACAACTTTTATGATATAATAATCAAAATTTAATTAGTTAAACATTAAACAAAACCATCTGTTGTAACATTGAATGCTAAATTCAACATATCACCTAAATCAGGATTATTATGATATTTTCTTATTATATCTCTCCAATCTACGTAATGTCTAAATAAATATATAAACTCTACAGAGACGTGCTGATATATTGAAATGTTATGCCAATGAACTCTGTCTTTTAACTCTGCAATAAATCCTTCTGTTAAATCTTGAAATATTGAAATTGCTTCCCAATCTACTTTGTCAGCGTAATCTCTTATAAGGTTTTCTGATAATTGTTGAGTTCCAGATAAGTGCCCCCAAGAAACTTTAGCTGCATGTTCTCGTATAAAGGCTTCAGAGAGTATGTTTCCATAAGATATAGCATCAAAATCAACTTTGTCTATAAACTCACTAAAAATTCTTCAGATAGGTTTTGATTATACGATACTTCTCCCCAATCAACTTTATCTGCAAATTCTCTTATAAAGTCTTCTGATAAGTCTTGGCTTCCTGAAATAATCTCCCAATCAACTTTATCAGCTAATTTTCTTATAAACTCTTCTGGTAACTTTTTCCATAAACATATTTCGCTCAAATTAACTTTCTCCTGATATTTGCGTATGAAATCATCTGTAATGTGATCATAGTTATATTTCTCCTGATAATCATCACAACCTATAAATAACCATTGTTCATCAGTCAGTGAACCTAATATTTCATCAGACAAGTCCATAACGTTTGCATAGAGAATGTTTTGTATGAGAAATGAGTTGTTTTCTTTAGTGGCTTTCTTGAACAAATGATCTAACATACATATGAATACGCTAAAATTTATTTTGTCTTCATCATTAGAACCATCAATATCTAAATGTTTACATACACAATCAAATATAGGTTTGTAAGATAATATTTCCTTAGCACTAGTCATGTTCGTTTTTATTCTTTAAATTTATCTCATTTTTGTTTGTTTTCCATGTAATAAATATGAAGAAAGAATTTGATTTATTACATGATAGACTTAAACTAATTCATCATGATCTTAAACTCTTGGCAGCACTATTCGAGAAGCAAATACTGTTAAAGGAAAAAGGATTATTAATAATGCAACAAAAAACATCTGATTTGAGTAGTGATGATGAAAATAATTATATTAGTGGTGATTATGATGATGATGATGAGTAAGTTTACAAAATTGATTTAATTTTAATATGTGTATATGTGACTTTGATGGGTTATTCCCATGAAAGTCGTGTTCTAATACAACGCGTAATATGTAGACAATGGCAGGAGTGAACAATGTTATGTGTTGTATTAGGATATATAGAGGTAAAAATAGTACAAAAATGAACTGAAATAATCCGGCGAAGATAAAAATTGAGTATGGTAAGATTTTCTATATAATAAATAAGATGAGTAATTACAATAGATTTACCGTAATAGAGTTAAGACGACAATGTAAAGAGAGGGGATGATGAACATAGCAGAAGACAGATTAGGGAAATATTCCCATTTAAACAAGAAGTAATTGAAGAGCCAAAAATCAAAGTTGAATCAATACCAATCGATGTAAAACGCCAGAACATTGCATTAGAATCAAGATTAGAAACATGGAGATTTACAACAGATTATAAGTCACAAGATCCACTTGAACAATATATTACTACAACATCTAAAGCCATATTAAACAGATTACAAATTTTCTTAAGTAAACATAGTTCATTGAAAGCTAATCTTTATATAAGTTGTACATATAAGAAAGGTAAAGAAACTCAAAACTTCTATTTTAACACTGAAAACCAAGAAATATATCAATCAAGTAATTTAAAAGAAGAAATAACTAAGATGAAACAAAGATTAAGAACAAGAATGGATGAGTTCCAAGCTAGATGTTCTGGCTGGGCTCTTATAAACATTAACTTTTTACAACTAGCAATCGTCAAATATACACCATATAGAGAATCAACATACATAGAATTACATAAACAAATTCAAAACAAAAAGGCAGTAATTAATGTAAAGAATGATGATGAAAGATGTTTCTTATATTCAATCGCTTCTGCATTACATCCTGTTGAAAAAGATCCACAACGACCACCGAAGTATAAGCATGTTGTTATAGACTTAGAAAAAAATTAAAAGGCATCAATAATCTTTTAAAACTAAGTGACATTTCAAAAGCTGAAAAATTACTTAATATTTCTATAAATGTCTATGCATATGATAAAGACTATTCAATTTTTATACTATATCATACACAAACAAGAAAGAAAATCATATAAATTTATTATATATAAAAGAACAAAATGAAGACCAAGTTAAAACACATTAGTGTTGGATTAAGGATTTAAGCAGACTAGTATGTGCACAGTTAACTAAATGGAGAGCTCGAAAATATTTATGTGATAGATGTTTGTTATACTTTTACTCACAAGACGCTTTAAATAAACATGAACAAGATTGTTCGTTAAATGAACCAGTAAAAATAATAATGCCTGAAGAAGGTAAATGTGTTGAATTTAAAAACTACCAATACACAATGAAAATGCCATTTGTGATTTATGCTGATTTTGAATGTTTGTTACATAAAGTTATGGGTTGTAAAGAATGTTATCCAGATAACGAGCCATATACGAGAAAATATCAACAACATAAGCCATCTGGATTTTGTTATTATGTAGTAAAGAGCGATGGAAGTAAAACTAATCCTGTTTTGTATAGAGGTAAGAAAGCTGCTACTAAATTTATAAGGGTGTTAACAAAAGAAGCCAAACACATATCGAACATATACAAACAAAATAACGAGTTACCTTTAACAAAAAGTCAGAGAAAAGAGTTCAATGAATCTAAATGTTGTTATTACTGTAAGCAGGAGAATACTAAAAAAAATCATAAAGTTAAGCATCACGATCATATAACAGGAAAATTTATAGCACCTTTATGTAATAACTGCTATTTAAAAGTCAAAGTACCAAAGTTTGTACCAGTGATCATACATAACTTGACAGGATATGACTCACACTTGTTTATAAAAGAACTTAGATGCGATAAAGAAGAAATAGATCTAATACCTAATAATGAAGAAAGATACATATCATTCAGTAAAAAGGTTGGAACTATTAAATTGAAATTTGTAGATTCATTTAGATTTATGGCTTCCAGTTTAGACAAATTGTCATCGAACTTGAAACCTGTGCAAATGATACATACCCAACACTTTTATCCTAATCAAGAACAGTTTCAGCTTGTAATAAGAAAAGGTGTTTACCCATATGATTATGTTAACAATTGGGATAGGTTTAGAGAAAGAAAACTACCATTAAAGGAATCATTCTTCAACAAGCTTATGAACACACATATAAGTGATGAAGATAATGAACATGCAAAGAAAGTATGGAAAACATTTGACATTAAGAATCTCGGACAATACCATGATTTATATTTGAAAACAGATGTATTATTGTTAGCAGATGTGTTTGAGAACTTTAGAGAAACATGTCTTAAAGCTTATGATCTTGATCCTGCTTGGTATATGACGGCACCAGGTCTAGCTTGGGATGCAATGTTAAAGATGACAAATATAAAGTTGGAATTGTTGTGGAATTATGATATGGTATTAATGGTAGAGAAAGGTATAAGAGGTGGAATTAGTCAATGCTTAAAAAGGTATGTAAAAGCAAACAATAAGTATATGGAAGATTATTATAAGAATAAAGAAGATTCTTACTTAATGTATCTAGATGCCAATAACTTGTATGGGTGGGCAATGAGTCAATATTTACCGTATAAGGGATTTAGATGGTTAAGTGAAGATGAGATTGAAGAAATAGATTTCACAAATGCACCTGATGATTCTGATACTGGTTATATATTAGAAGTTGATCTTGAATATCCTAAAGATTTCATGACTATCACAAAGACTATCCATTAGCTCCTCAAAACATATGTCCGCCTCGTTCAAAACAATCAAAGCTATTAACAACCCTATATGACCAAGAAAAATATGTAATTCACTATCGAAACCTAAAACAATGTCTTTCACTTGGATTAAAACTTAACAAAATACATCGGGTAATAGAGTTCGAACAATCAGATTGGTTAAATAAATATATTGATTTAAACACGCAAATGAGAACGAAAGCAACAAATAATTTTGAAAAAGACTTCTATAAGCTCATGAATAATTCAGTATTTGGGAAGACTATGGAGAATATTAGAAAGAGAGTTAATATAAACTTGTAAGTGAGGAGAAAAAATACGAGAAGCTTGTAGCAAAACCGAATTATCAGAGTACTACAGTTATTACGGAAAATTTAGTAGCAGTTCACATGAACAAGATTAAAGTGCAATTTAACAAACCGATTTATGTTGGTATGTCAATTCTAGATTTGTCAAAATATTTAATGTACGACTTCCATTATAGTGTGATGAAACCTAAGTATCAAGACAAAATAGAAGTATGTTATACAGATACTGATAGGTATATATACCATGTTCAAACAGAAGATGTGTACGAGGACATGAAAAACTACATTGATTACTTCGATACCAGTGACTACCCTAAAGATAACAAATATAAGATACCACAAATCAATAAGAAAATACTTGGTAAGATGAAGGAAGAAATTATAGGTACAATCTTAGAAGAGTTTGTGGGCTTAAGAAGTAAGATGTACATTATAAAAGCACCTCAAATAGATTTAGCAGATAAAGACTTTAAAGGTAAGTTCGATAAAGAAAAGTGTTGTAAGAAAGCTAAAGGTGTTAAGAAGAGTGTCGTGTATAAACAACTTACATTTAACTAATATAAAGACTGTTTGATTAGCCAAAGAGAATATTATAAGAAGATGAATTTGATTAGAAGTTATAAGCACGATTTGTACAGTATAGAAGTAAATAAGTTAGCTTTAAGTTGTGTGGATGATAAGAGATGTGTTTTAAAGGATGGGATCAATATCCTACCATGGGGACATTATAAGTTAGAAGAAAAATAAAATATATATACAATTCATTTATATAATAAATGCCTAAACAGAACATAATAAAATTAGACTATTTTCCATATTATTGCACAACATATAAATCAATTGGAACGAAAACTAAAAAAGAATGTACAAGTGACTTCTGTAGCTTTGGAAGTTGTAGTAGATGTGAAAATTATGGTTATGATTATATTTGTAAATGCGTAGAATAATTTAGTTGTAGTTTTAGATGTAAGTTTTTATGATTTTAAATGTCATAAAGGCATATGCAATCTCACTTTGGGTTATCCTTCTGTGTTAAAGAGTAATGGTTAGTGGTGGAATTGTAATTTTTGGCAGTTATGGGTGGAAGGGAAAATGCTCTAGAAGTTAGGTATGTATACTACTAATACATCCTATTTATTATATAGAAAATCATTTAAGTTCTCTTTCTACGTAAATAATAACATATAGTAATTGTCCTTCTTAGAAAGCTGAATTTTTATCTGCTTGAAAAGTAATTATATCACTATTTTTAATGTCTAAAGGAAACGGTTCAGCTACAGTATCGTTCAAAAATATATGTACATAATATTTATCTAAAGTTAATTCCATATGCATTATTTTCCCATTATAGAGGAACTTATAACCATTCGATAGATTAAATATTCTAAAGATTGAGTCTTTAACATTCTTAGTTCTCAATCGACATAATAGATTTATAGTTTCTTTCTACATAATGATCATATTTGCTTCTTTGTTTGATATTTGAAAATCTTCTTTTGTAACAAATTTATCTATATCATTCTATCTAAGAATATTCTCTAACTGCAATGACATTTCTGCTTTGTATTTATTGAACTCTGATATAGGAATCTTTGCACTAAACAAAAGAATTACATTATTATTAGTCTTTTGGATTTCTTCCATATATTCTTTCCGAAAAGCGTTAATATCATCTATCTTTATGTATGTGTTTTGTAATGATTTTAATGCATCCTTAACTTTGTTTCTATCACTTTCTTATTGACTATTTATTGGCTCAAGCTGATGAAATGTTACTACATCTTGTTGGTCAATAGCATCAGCTAGATTAAAAAGTATTTTCTTTTTAAAATCAACCCATGTTCTATTATTTGATGTAAACACTTTATCTAGATCAATAAGAAGTTTGAGCTCTTCACTAATATTAATATCACTTATCCTACTTTTAAGATTACCAAAGATATCCATATTTATTATATATAAAATTTATATCTATTTTACAGCTAGAACAGTTATACGAGTTCCACCAAAATCAATCAAATCACCATTCTCATCTCCAATTGAAACTTTGAAATTATTAAATTTGTTGTGATGTATTGGGTAAAATATATTTTCTCTAGGCTACAATATAATTGGTTCTCTAAATTCTGTATTTGTTCCAAACGTCGCAATTAAATCTGTTTCTTTATGTGTTGTATCATTACGTTTTAAAATCATACCTTCTGCTAAATCACAGTAAACATTTATAGTATCGGATGGGTGAATCTTTGGTATCTTATCTCCAACATGTTCTATGCTACGAATCAAGTTTTTCTCACTAAAATCTAATACAGTATTAATGGTATCTAAGATCATGTCACATTGCTCGCTAAATATTTTAACTCTATTTTTCTCTGTCCTCAGTAAATTTAATATTTTTAAAAGCATTGTTGAAGTATGGAAGATTTGATTTAATATATTCTTCTAATTCTTTTAAACTATATTGACCTGGTTGAACTATGAGTTGTATAAGATGAGGATAGTCACGTTCGTTACTACAAAATGTGAGTTTATTATTTCTTTCTGTAATGTTTGGAGTAAGTATGTTGTGTAAAATCTCGCAAGAGCTAAATGGGTAATGTTTAATACAGATGAATAGCCATTTAAATTAAATACTTTCATTTATTATATAATAAATAATAAAATGGATAATTGTGATATTAAAGTAAGGTTAACAGAAAAAGCACCAAGAAAAAGAGGAACAGTGTGTTGTTACCTGATGATATAAGATGTTTAATAGTTGGACCTAGTGGATGCAAAAAAAAAAAAAAAAAAACGCTAACGATTGATAATTTTTTGTTAACACCTGAATGGTTAAAATATACAAAAATATATATCTATTCTGAAAGCCTGCATCAACCTAAATAACAAAGGCTAATACAACTTTTTTGAGATATAGAATGTAATATTAAAGATACAATAGCAGTACTAAGAGGAAACAGCGTAGAGATTATTCCATTAGATGAATGTGAGAATGATTCCTTCGTTGTGTTTGATGATTTCATTTTAGAACAACAAAATAACGTTAGTGAATATTTTAGTCGAGGTAGTCATAGAGGTTTGAGCTGTTTCTATCTCGGACAAACATTCTAAAGTACCGAAACAGCTTTTAAGAGATAACTTAAACTTTCTTTGTATCTTTAGACAGGATAACACAAATTTAAAGCACATATATGATGAATTTGTTGGATCATATATGTCGTTTAAAAAATTACAATCTTTATGCAATAAGTGTTGGGAAAAGAACATGGTTTCTTAACAATAGATATGACTAGGAAAACGAATAATGGTGAATGCAGAATTAAAATTAAAGACAATTTAAAAGTATAGACTGGGGAGAAACGTGATTCGATGTACCTAAACGTGTATGTTGTATTACGTTAATTTACGTTTTTATTTTTTCTTTATATAATAAATGAGTCAGATGCTGCTGAAGATAAGAAATATATAAAGTTAAAAGAAGAACTTGTTAAAAGATTTAAGGAAATTAAACAAGCTAATCGAAGCAAATATGAAAAATATAAAGAACATGATGAACCTGTTAGAGATGCAATTGAAGGCTTAGGACAAAATATATCAAAAGTAGCAGAAGAAAATAAAAATTTAATTCGAGTTAGTTCCAGTTGAAAATAAAAGAGCGAAAGTAGATTCAAGCTTATTAGTAATACCTCCTATGCATGAGAGTTCAACAAGTGAAAGCGATACGCCTATAACAGAAGAAATCAAACATATGAAAAAGCAAATTAAGTATAAAGTAGAAGGAATAGAATCTTTACCAGCTACCCATTTTGGTAAGATTGCTTCGAGATATTATGCAACTAGAGATGATAAAAGTTTTGTAATACAACCATATGATGATGATGGAAAAATCTTACTTATAATTGGGGATACGGAAGTTAAAATTCATGGTGGTGATTTAGTTATTAATAATCGAAATTATACAGGAACAGAAGGTTTATGGGAATTACTAACAAAACATAATACAAAAAACTATAATGAAGATGATCTAGAAAAATATACACAAATAGTTATTGATACTAATTTAATATTTCATAACAAAAACCCAAATACAAGAAAACAACGATCTAGTAGAAGTGAAAAATACAAGAAATTATCAAAACTATTTTGGAATGATATATAAAACCAACACTAGGACCAACACCAAAAAGAAAGAAAAGATCAAAGTCAAGAGAAGGAATAAAAACATGCAACGAATTAGGTAAATAATATATCTGGATGGGTGATGTGAGAACATTAATAGATAGGTTAATAGTTATAGATGGAGAAGAAAAACCTGGAAATGATAAATCTTATAATGAGAAAGTAGGTATAATGAATATGATTAATTTTAAGCATTCGCAATTTATTTCTAATGATTCAAAGGGCATAGGCTATTGACAAAGATATTGAATACGCTACAACCAAAATTTTGGAACAGTGAGAAGTATGGAAAAGGATTAATGAATATGATTTTAAACATGAAAGGAATGCCAGATTTGAATATTTCAGGCTATGAATTTTGCGGGCCTTTTACGAAGCTGATAGAAAATTAGAAAAAAGAGATAAAAAAGATTAATCCATCCCAGACAGCATGTTTGCTTGCCGCAACCATGCCTGTCGCTTTTTTTGATTTTATTTCGCTTTGGCTTACACACAAAAGCTTATTTCTGCTTAGCGCAAGCTGTAGTGCGGGGAACCCACCCTTCACTTGCGAGACGCTTTTCTTTAGATTGAAGTAAAAAGCCAGCGCGAGTTCGATTTTCAGTTGTTCTCAAAAACCACGTGACGCTAACCTCTTAACTTTCGGCGACAAAGTAGTGTTCGCGTTGTTAGCGTCTTGTTAGCATTCAGCTTGAATAAAGAACAAACTTAATTATTTTTATAATTGTGCCGTCTTGTACTCTAGTACTCTAGTCTCACGTACCTATAATGTCGCTCTTTATTTCCTCATATTTCGGTAACCATGAGGCATAACGAATTGTAGTATTTATGTATAAAGCATAAATGTGAACATAGATGGCAGCAGATTTGAGCCTACTTATTCCGCGAAAGAATACAGAACTGTTGCGGATATTTTAATAAAAACTTCAAGTTTAACTTATAGTATAAACATTATCTGAACGCTGTGTTTAAAGTATAAACATTGTCTGCGATTTTATATAAAAAGGTAGAAATTTCACATACTCGCGGCTAATATAGCAACATATTAGATATTTGTAAGAAGCAACGGCGCGTGGCTTGCATACTCACCTAGCGACTATAGACATCTGCTGGTCTATATTCGTAGTAATTATCTAGGCAAATTTTTGTTCGTTTAGTTAGTTCTTATATTGCGGAGGATTCTCTTCAAGAATCGACATCGGCCTCACGGTCCGAGCCGCACATTTCTAGACAGGGCTTGTTCTTACTAACTTGGTCGCACAGTCCACTTATTACCTGCACGGGGCGCTACACTTTTGTGTGAGCGAAACGTCAGGCTCTTTACTAATTTTCCTCTCTTGGGATCATCATGCCGGGGCCTCCAACCCCGACGGATACTACATCTGGGCGACATAGCTTACCAGCCACGGTCATGGGACCACCTAAAGATCGCCGCACGCGTCCACGGGAACGCGAACGCGAACGAACTTCCTCTGGAGCTTCCACCGTCTCCACCAGTTCTCCTGTCAGGGACAGAGATCGCTCTCGCTCCCCAACTACCATCAAAAAACTCAAATATACCGACGCTCTAAAAAGTCCACCTAAACGTCTAACCGAAACTCTTCCAGTACCATCCGCCTCAACCTCATCCATTGAGGAGCCCATCATTGTGGATCAGCCTACTACGAACATCTCTACCATCCTCTTCAGTGACCTAAAACCGGAGTATTTCAATATCAAAGCTATGTATCTGCAACTCATGCGTTATTGTAAACGCCTTGATCTACACCAACTGGTAAAAACTCAAAACGGTATCATTCTGAAAACGACCAATCCCCAACTATATGAACAGCTAATCTATAAAGTAGGGCCAGCAATGTTCGGGACAAATGCTAAGATACAACTTTTGAAAACGTCAAATCAAAAGACACCACCGCCACCACGCCGCACACCACTCTTATCAGTGGTAATTCGTGGCGTCGACCCCACTCTGACTGAAAAAGAAATCTTAGACGAGCTCAAGGAAGACGGCTATCACCCAAAACGAGCACTACGAATTAAAAACGCTACCGGCCCAACATATATGGAACAGCTACGTATTCCGGACTTTCCACCTATTTCCATTTCCACTCAGATACTCAAACATGAATCATTGCTCACGGGGGAAACGGCCACTCAAATTTCTCTTCTCCAACATCCGCTCATTGCGCACAAATCGAGTCCTCTTGGAAACCATGGCAGCTGCACACAGCGTCGACTGCATCCTGCTCAACGAAACATACTTAAAACCTAATGAGCGGTACTATTTTCCGCAATACAATCTTATCCGCGCGGACCTACCGCACCACCCAGCTCACGGAGGAGCCGCTATAGCCATAAAACCGTCGCTACCCAGACGTCCCATTATACCGCCAAACCCTCAACGCTACTCGGAGCACGTTATTCAAACTGTCTACTTCCCATCAATTACTTTAACAGTTGCGACTATCTACGTCCGCTCAACCCAGCCATTGCCATATCACTTCTTGACATATCTTGACTTAAACTTCCGCACTTATATCCTGCTGGCCGACATTAACTACCATTCCCGCACTGCCACTCAGCAACAGCGCTTCACAGATTTTTTAGCAACTACTCATAGTACCTGTATACCATTGCCTCACCATACTCGCCCAGATAGCCATTCGACACCAGACGTAGCCATAGTGTCCAATAATCTCTTAACTCGAGCAACAGTGGAAGTTCTTGGCTCCGTTGGTAGCGATCATCTACCGTTTCTTCTCACGATCCAACAACCAGCTCCCACGCAGCCTCCTGCGTCTTTACCTCCGAAATACAACTTCAATAAGGCCGACTGGACCAAATACCAAACCAATATCAATTCACGACTGGAAAATGCAAACTCCAATCTTACAACATTCGAATCAATAGACTTATTAGCAGATACTCTAACGGAAGCAATCAGTGATGCCACAGAACATGCAGTACCCAAACATACTTCACATCCACTCCGGCCCAACCTACCTCCGTATGCACTTACGCTCTTAGATCGCTCCCATGCTTCTCTTAGGGAATACCGACGCACTCATAATCCATACTTTCTCCATATCCATAAGCAGTTCCAGCGCATGGTTAAGCACTACGTCATCGCCAAGAAACGCCTTCTTTGGCGACACTCTTGTAACCAGCTACAACAACAGCGAAACCCGACTAAATTCTGGAACTTATTCAAACGCCTCACCTACCAGAAACATAGTTCACATTATCCGCTCGTCATCAATGGCACGGCTCCTCCAACTGATACTGCTAAAGCAGCGGCCTTCGCCACCTACTTTGAACAGGCTTTTACACCCCACTCTGATCCGATTTTTGTCCATCCATCACACCATCATATCATAATCGAGGGTGATTCTACTCAACCCTCCTTCCAATCTCAGTTTGGCGACCCCCTCACTGCTGATGATGCTCTCCTCGCTCCAATAACTACTGAGGATATCCAACATGTACTCCGGAACAGAATTAATACAGCACCAGGGGCGGACACAATTACCTACCGCCAACTTTCCCAGGCTCCTCCTATCTTTCATGCTCTGCTCGCCATCTTATATACTATCATCCTTACCACGGGCTATATCCCTACCCAGTGGAAGCTTGCAAAGGTCCTAGTCTTTTTAAAACCACATAAAGACCCAGCATTAGTCACATCCTACCGACCTATTAGTTTAACGTCGGTATTCAGTAAAACCCTGGAACGGATCATTGTTAAACGGCTCCATCCTTACCTCGCCGAGCGCAATATCCTTCCTACTACACAGGCAGGATTTCGACCCTTTCATGCCACTGGCGACCAACCCCTCAAACTCTCCTCGCTCGTAATGAATCATTTAAATAAATACTTACCAGCCGTGCTAATCTCTTTCGATATCGAACGTGCTTTCGATACTGTCTGGCACGAGGGACTGCTATTCAAACTAAAGCGCCTACTCCCACCTCATTACGTCCGAGTCATCGCAAATTTCCTCCATCAACGACGTGCATTTATCCAACTCCATCACGGACGTTCGCACGAATTTCTTTTACGAGCAGGAGTCCCTCAAGGATCCGTACTCTCTCCCCTTCTCTACATCCTCTACGTAGCTGACGTGCCTTCGCCGTCACCTCCAATTCATGCTCTACAGTTCGCAGACGATACCGCCTATCTTGCTCTTGGATCCTCTGTTGAGCGCATCAATGTACAATTACAAGCAGCAATAGACAACCTCATCTCCTGGTGCCTACGGTGGAAACTGAAATTAAACCCCAACAAAACACAAACGACGCTTTTTGCCCGCAAGACACACAAGTACTGTCCCACACGCAACCCAGAGCGTCTCCGTATTATGGTACTGGACTCAGAAATCTCATTAAGCAATAGCGTTAAATATCTTGGGGTCCATTTCGATAAACACCTCACATGGCGCACCCACTTAGCCGCTCTTGAGAAAGACATCCGTCGTCGCCTCAATCTCTTAAGGAACTTAAAGGGCACAACCTGGGGCTTAAGTGCAGACGTCTTACTTTATACATACAAAGTATTCGTCCGGCCAGCTATGACATACGGGCATCTAGCTTGGCTTTCAGCGCCTCCCTACTTCTATAGCCGCCTACAACTCCTTGAGCGCCAGGCAATACGCATTGCATACTCTCTAACTTATCGAACCTCCAACGCCGAGCTCTATCAACGCACAGCAATGCCTCCAATCTTGGACCACCTCTATCGCCTTCGCACGCGATACATTACGCATCACATAACAACTTCACATGACACGCTTCCAGCCCTCCTAGATGAGAAACCTGCTCTCCCCCGTACTGGATATCCTCCAATAGACCGTCTCCTGGCAATATATGAACGGGACACCAATTCAGCTGACTACAACCCAGAGCGTCGCATATACCAAACCCATCCTCATCTCTATAGATAATACTTTCCTCGCAATACATGCTTCCACATAACATCTCCCATGACACGTGGCACTTCCGATAATTGGACACACCATCAATATTCCCGAGAAGCTTTCTGCTTACACCTATACTATAAGCGCAACCCGTATCCATCCACAATAATATTCTTCACATAGTAAAACTTCACTCTGGCCATAGAGACGGCATACCCGTCTGCGGCCCGCCCATCGTCTGATGGGAATGAAAGACGTGTGAAAAAAAAGCGTGGCTTGTTACAAATAAACAGTAACAATTATGCTTATCTTGATGTTTTGCACAAGCGGATCGGAGACTTGGATGTTTTCACGGTTGTGCATTTGCTTCAATAATTGGGAAGGTGAGGGAACAATATATTGTAGCATAGATTTAGTCAGATGGTTAAATTATACGGATTCTATACTGTTTTATCTAAATTCGCTTACTGCAACCTTCCATATAACTTGTGTGTGTGTTTCGCTTGCAATAAGCTTATTAAAGCTTCCCATTGGTTAGAATACGCTTATACTTGGCTTGCGTTCGAGATAATTTGACTTGTGTAACTTTTGAAGGCAAGCTTGATGCAAGCCTTGCTCAGATGTAACTAACTAGCTTGCCACAAGCTTACAGAAAGCTAATTGGCTTGCAGTGTATAGCTTGCGGCAAGCTAATTGACCTTGCAAGAGCAAGTTTGAGGCAACTTGCAGCAAGTTTAAATTGCTGTCTGGGATTAGATGGAGCTTGTAGAGAAGATGATATTTACTAAAGAGATAATAAAGATATAGCTTCTAGATATATTGCAGACAAAGAATTAGAAAATGAAGCATGGGAAAGAGCTTTTGCTAACGATGTAAACTTGATAACAAAACGAATTCCAACTTTGGGAACTGCTTTGGCTATGAATGCAAAAGTAAGGTTTGGTTTAGGTTTATAAGTACTGTTTTTAATTTTTTATGGAGTTTGCCATGAAAGTTTTATAATAAATCTAAGTATGAAGTTAAGTAGTTTTACATTTACAATTCCTAACGGGGAACTTAAACAATTAAATATTCATCACATTTTAACTAAGAAACAGATAAATGATAAAGATAAAAAGATGAAAGAAGGTACAAAAATGCATTTAACTCTTTCCATACCTCAAGTTAAGAAAATAAACAAAGAAATAAGGGCAAATGATAATAAAGTTCACTATGGAGGTTTTATATTTACTATTCCAACCATTCTAGCTTTAATAGGTGCTCTTGGTTCTGCTACTTCTCGAGTTGCTACTGTAGTGAAAACGGTAGAAGATTTGAAAAAGAATAAAGCAGAATTAGAAGAACAAAAGGGACATAACTTAGCAATGGAAGAGAAACAAGGTGATAAGCTTCCAAAAAACTTAAAGCACAAAACAGTAAAGAAAAAGAAATCAGAGCCTTAAGTAACATAGATCCAATTCATCTTGTTAAACAGCTTAGGATAAAAAACTTTAGAGGTATATTTATGAATGATGAATTACCTAAACAACCAAAGAAGTATGAGTGTGCTATTGTTAATTTTGATACGTCTAAAAATATAGGAACTCATTGGATTTGTTATTGGAAAGAAGGATATAAAAAGTATGTGTTTGATTCATTCGCAGGTAATCCACCAAAAACACTTGTAAAATATCTTGGATATAATATAAAGTACAGTAGCAAATGTATACAACATTTTACGAGGCAATCTGTGGGCATTTATGTATCGTGGTATTAAAAGTCTTTTCAGATAGATATAGTTTTTCAGAAACCATTAGTCAGGTGAATAGAAATAAAGATATTTGGAGAAGTTATATTTAAGTTTGTTTTATGGGTTGAATTCATAAAACGAAAACAATATTTTTTCTTTATAATAAATATGTATAAAATAGAGTAATATGAATTAGAATCTTTTAAACCTAACCAAAGACAATCGAAAATTTAAATAAATCAAACAGATCTATTGAGTTTGATATAGATGTTGGGGAAAGGTTCGTTCATCCTTATTATGCCGATATTTATGTAACCTCCGAAATTAGAGGTAGAGATGCTAATGGAGAATATACTGCTGGTCAAAATGTTAGACTTGTTAATAACTTCTTCCCACATCTGTTTTCTCAAATACAAGTTAGTAAGCATGGACAGATATTGGACATTATAGATTATCCTTGTTTAACTTCGACAGTTGTAAGCACATGTACAATTTCAAAACCAGAAGGAAATCATTATGATGAATGTGGATGGGAAGGAATTATATGGCGAAGAACAAATGAACAATTAGTATTTTTACTAAGACTTTTACCAGGATTTTTTTCTGATTATAAAGATATTATGTGGAAAGGAGGAGTGAAATATACATTTAAAAGAAGTGGTTCTGATGATGCTATTAAAAAAACTAAAAACAGGATGGAACGTATGAGAATGATCAACCACATCCAGGTAAAGTTAAAATTACAAATATGGATTTAAGAATGACTATTGTTATTTATGAACCTAACTATGCTACCTTGCTAAGAACTAACATGATAAAAGAGGGTAAGATTCCTATTTCAACACATATCAATGTCTACAAAAATCAGTTACAGGTAAATATTTGGAATTTGATCTATCCACACAATTTAACTCAAGTGAATTTGATATGCCTAATTTTAAAATTGCATTTTTCCAAACTGATAGGAATGATAATCAAGAAAGAGATTCAAGTTATTTTGATCTTTGTAAAGTACAGAATATCTATTTTCGTAATTCTAGAAACGAGTCTTTTCCTTTAGAATCGTTGAACTTAGATTCTGAAAAGCATACATATCTCAAAGCTTACGAAATGTATACAATATACACTAGAGTTACAATTGAAAAAACAGATGTTTTGTTATCCTAAAGAGTTTTCAGAAAATAGACCGATGTTTGTGATTATCACAAGTAAGCATAAATCAGTAACTGTAAATGATAGAACCAATTTGAAACTAACTGATAATTTTGAAAGCGATGTACCAGATGAAACGATTTGTTATGTTGTAATGATTCGGAAGAAAAACTTTAAATGTGATGTTCAAAAAGAAAAAATAATCGAGAAAATATAAATCAATTATATGTTAAGTTTGTAAGTGTTTTTATGGTAATATCATAAAAACAGTTTTAATAAAATGAATATTCCAGATAACATTCCACGAGATAATCTAATTGCATTAATTAAGGAAACAATATTAACACTTCAAAACTTACTAGCGAAAAGTAAGAGGAAATTTAAGACATTAAAATGTATCTATTTTACTCTTAATGCATTTTCGAAACTACTTTCTGCTTCTACATGATTTATAAATATATTTATTCCTGTGACAGTCTATTTAATTATTACAACAGCATTTGCATCTGCCTCTGAAGTTATCACTGGCTTATCTACACGATTTAATATAGCTTCAAATAAAGAGTATTATAAAAATAAGGTAACTCAAATCGCTATGTTTAAGGATGAGCTTAATGTTATTAAAGTAATTAAGGGGGAACTAACAGACAAGCATATAAAATACATTGTTGACAGAATTAACTATATATATAACGAGATAACATCACCACAAAAATGAACAAGTTTTTAAAAGTTTTTTGTACAATAAATAGGAAATGGCATCACAATTAAACAAGAAAAACAATATCACCATTTTAAAACTTGTTAAAATGCAAGATCTGGAGGATGGAAAATCATACAAAGTAACCTTATGGAAATTGATACAAACAAAATACACTGGTGAAAGAGTATTAGTACATTTAAATGAAAAATACAAAACTACATTACCCCAGAGATATAATGAGGATACTGATCAAGTTTTACAAGAGATGAAAACTAAGAATCTGTTTATGAGGTATGATGGAATGAAAGATCTTTCTAATGGTTATAAAATTCATCAGGTGTTCTTTAAAAATGAATCTAAGAAGTAACAAAATGATTTTAAAAAAATTAAAGTAAAAATGGAGTGATAAGTATGGATCCCCAAAAAGAAATTTATTCTTACTAATAATTTTAATGTATTCATTAAGAATGTTCAAGAAAGCACAGAAGTCGTCTTTGAAATCAATGGTTGTTTATACAGCTTGAACTGTGACCAATGGACTGAGTTTAAGAAATCATTGTTTCCCATAGATTACAAAATTAGCAGAAGATTCCATTATCAATATCCAAACCTGTAATTTTAAGTATGTTTTAAATTATAGTAAATTGATTTTAACAGTTTTATTGTTATAAAGCTATAAAACTAAGAACGTTAGACATACAGAATGCAATGCCATTTGAATTTTAAATATCCATATATAAATAGGAAAGTTATTTGAGTTTTTGTAAAGAAATCCTTAAAGTTGTGCAACCTAAAAGTCATCCAGAGAATAGTAAATTTATTTCTCTATTGATTGTCGTTTGAATTTTGAAAATCGATGAATAGTTGGCGAATTTATAGCTAATTCAAAATTTCGGGAATTTGTTACGGGTTTATCTTTGAGTTTTTAGGAAAATGTTATTCTTTAAAAAGTCTTAGAATTTTATGTAGATTTTGAGAGTATTTTTTGTTTCTCAAATATCTCAATTTTCATTTTTATAGTGTTGAAACTTAGGACTAAATTTGTTACTAAACTTAGTGATTTTAATTTATAGGTTGGCAACACTTATGGGTCAGCCAAACACTAATTGCCAAAAATTAAATATCAGCCCTCTATCTCTTATAGGAGCCAAGATATCCATAATTTTCATATTTTTTCGTTTTAGATTTGCCGGCTAGGTGAACATATTCAATTGAGTTGAGTTGATTTTAGTTTAGCGTTCCTTTCAGCAGCGAGCCTATATGAGACGTTGACCTACTGATTAACGTGGAATCCGAACCACATGAGCTCCCGCCGGGAATCGAACCCGGGTCTCCCACGCCAAAGGCGCGTACGCTAACCGCTTAGCCACTGAGGAGCTCTGAACATATTCAAGCAGTTACCCACTTACACAATATATGGCGATGCATATCATTTAGTTTATCACTTTGCTAATAGATGGCCCCAGCTGTTGCCAAACTCTTCATATTGTTATACGCTTCTCTAAGAGATGACTCTGTCTTTATGCATTAGTTTCTTCTTGTGTGAAAAAGAAATTGAATTTTCTCTCCTACATACAGTGTTAGCCAGTAGCTCAGTTGGTTAGCGCGCGGTTCCATAAAGCTTGTGATTTTTTACTGACAACGTAGGTTCAAATCCTTGCCGAGGACTTGCGAATTTATATCTGCGGCAGGGGTATAAATTGGTAATTTCTCAAGGAGCTGTAAAGTGAATTGAGCTAAGGGTTGTGTACCAACTCAGCTGGCTACAGTTCCCCAACTCTGACTCATGTGTGGGATGTGGTTGGGCGTCTCTGATGCTTGGAGCCAACAAATTAGAAGGTGAGGGAAAGGGTGAAACCTGGCGCCAGGTATAGGATTGAGGACAACAAGATTGTGGGCCGTGTAGGTGAATGTTGTGACTCGTATTCAGATAGGTGACTATACCGAGGCTGGATGGAAATCCAAAAGTTCACTTACAGACCTCAAAGTAAGGAAGGAAGGTACACAGAAATTGAGAAACAAATCCCGAGATCCATCTGGGGGAAACAACAACAACAAACTTTAGCGCTGACCTCTCAGGTGTATCCTAAGAATTTCTGCGACGGCAGTTTTGCTGAAATAAACTCTGATTTTTTAAAACATTTATTTAACCTATTTCTTATGATTTCGTGTTAGAGCGTTCTAGCGCTGGTACTAGAATCGTTCAAATGAATCAGTGAAAGATCATCTGTTCCAGCAAATGCTATATTTATTATACATTTCTTCTCATTGAATTTTTTAAGTTAATTTTTAACCGATCTTAATGATTCAAGTGTCAAATGAAAGCTTGGAGACTGGAGATTAAGATTATATATCTAAAGATATTTTTGATATTAACTATAATTCTATACCTTATACAAAAACACTACATCAGGTTCATTCAGCTAATTACAAATCTAATAACAATAACAACAATATTACTTATCAAAATAATTAGATTAGCCCAGAAACTTCTTTGATTTAAACGAATAGCTTCACTAACAAACTCTATTTTGTAATAATCCAAACTAGGAACTCTTTAGAGTACACCAACTATGTTGCGACGTTGCTCATCTAAATAAATGTGAGCGACGGGCGATGTATGCATATCCTAGAGCCCTACCTAAGTTAGTTACATAACTTACCATTGCATCCAAATCCACCTTCATTTAAACAATTTCATATAAAAATTCGTATTAAATACTTCATGGTAATCCGTCTCCTCTTACTAATAGGCTGCAGCTTGACCTGAAGTCCTTCCTAATTAGGAAAATGAAGGTAGCTTATTTCTACCAAATACCATCAACTACGGCAGTATAAAACTACACAAACAACAACAAGTAAAATATATATTGGAATGTGGACTACGGGACAGATTCCTCTGAATAGTCTAAGCAACCGTCAAATCCTTTGAATTTCAAGAACGTTACTAGTATTAACGAGGTATTCTATTTCACAATACCATTAATACCGTATTTAATAGTAGTCTAATAAAGAATTTAAGTGCTTCAATCAAAGAACTCCCTCCGTTAAATAATAATTTTACCTACAAATAATCAAAATTCCTCTATATAAATTACATCTACGCATTAACCGTTATTCATTAAGCTTCCTTCTGATCCCCTCGTCTCACCGCGGCAGCTGGTACGAATTTCGTCGGATCTTCTTAAAACTTAACTGCGTCAAAGGGTAACTATTAAACAAAAACAAATACTGGGACCTCACCCATCCTCCTTCTGCCCTTAAGGCCACGGAGGTTTATTCCTCTCACCCCGAAGGTTACATTTACAATTAGATATATAAAGGAAAAAAGCTAGAATAATACTTTACCTTTAAAACGTAATGTTAAATTAGTTTAATATGAATCAGTGTTTAACCAAATTCAGTAAGAATTAGTATCAAATATAAAGAATTACCCCCTTGTTATAGGATACAATTTCGTTTTTCCCCCGTGAAACAAAAATTTATCCTATACAAGTACATTTATTATCTTTCTACACATATGCTGTAAAAAGTAGAATTTATTGGATATGCTAAGCATATTATTATACATTAAGCCGGTATCTCAGACTAATTAAAAGAATTTCGTTGATTTTCAAGTTTTAGTTGTTATTTATATATAATGTTCCTAAATTTAATTAATTAAAATCTCTTTTATTAAAAGCTTACTAATATAGCTATAAATAACAATTGCATAATATGCCTGATTAAAGGGTTATCGTGATACGATCAATCAAGTGTTTCAATATACTCTTATTACAACTGAAACAATTAAAATTTCAGCTCTGACCCAAAAAATCAATGTGCAACATACACCAAGATGTAGAAAGATAAGCAAAGCTAGTGGGTTCAGACCCCGCATATCAAGATTGACTCTTCTTTTCTGTAATGCTCAATAATCCTAAAACTATATTATTCTTCAGAACACTTAGTCTAGGATCTTATATTTCTTTAATCTCATCATCATTATTTGGTACTTAAATTGGCCTTAAAATTGATCTCCTATCTTTTATCCCCCTGATTTTAAAGACCAACAATCTACGTCATATTGAATTTGCCTTACAATATTTTCTATTTCAAACCATTTGCAAGCTCGCTATTCCTAATAGCAATTATTTTACTTTATATACGCTTGCAAAGCACATATTATCTAATTTCTGTTTCCCTGCTATCTAAAATAGCAGTACTCCTTCACATTTAAATACTAGAAGTAATAGAGGCTATACTTCGATACGATGGTAATATTTTTAATAACCCCTCTTGGTCTTCTCTTCTACAGCCTGTCACCAACCAACCTGATTTATCTAACGTTAATTCTATCCTTACTAGTAAGATAAATCCAAAGTAGGATAATCGATAATTAAACCAATCCTCTCTTCGTAAAATCATTCCATTCTAAACCATTAAGCTCACGGGCCGGCTACTAATAGCCTTTCTATTAAATGATATAATATGACCCCTTTTTCTCCCTATTTTGTACCCCACTTTGAGGAATAGCAATAAGAATAATATTTTTTGCTAGCCTTAGCTTTTTGCTAGCACCCACCCAAGCTACGCCTTTATTCGGGATGCAAAGTTACTATTCACTTTTGATTTGGGGTTATTTTCGAGGCGCAAGGAGGTTCTTTATAATCATAATAAACAAAATATTTTACATTATTCTAATCTTCTCCACTGAAATCACTGTGTGTACTAAACTAGCTTTTTTTACTAGTCTTTTGTCCCTCGGTGGCCTACCACCATTCTTAAGTATCTTCCCTAAATGAATTATTATAAAAACTGCTGAACAAATATCATTTACTATTTTACCTTAGAAGTAATAACCGCCCTAATTACCCTATTTTATTACATACGAATCGCTTATGCAGCCTCCATCTTCAATGATTATATTCAAACATAAACCACCGCAATAAGAAAAAACCATGAATCATCCAAAAGATAAATACTTATTATAATTTCACTTAGAGGAAAAATCATCCAGACATTAACGGTCTACATTCTGTAACAAGATCTTAAGTTACAACAGGCAGCCTTTCCGGTCCTACACGGAGGGTCCCACATGTCGCTAAAATCTGATTGCCGCATAGCATTTCTGATAGAGCATCATGAGGAATGGAAATGAGAAGAATGTAAGGTGCTATGGACCAGGATAGGAGCTACGGGGGCTTCAAAATTTGAATATAAAAAACAATGTATTATGGAATTATGTACATTTAAAGTAAATATCTAAAAAAAATTAAAACAATCAAAACAAATGTTGCACAATATAATGAGAACAAAATTCCATATTGAAAACCACAAACAGTTTTGCCATAGGCGAGTCAGTGTTGCCAACTCAGCATACAAATATTTTGTTTGAAATAGCACCATATACAAGTGTTCACATATTTAAAATGTACTATTACCACTGAACATAACACTGAAGTAACTTGGTACAGTGTTGCATAATATTGCAGTTGCATCTGCTGAAAATGTTCAATAGGGAATTCTGATATGGCAACAAAGGGTACTAAAGGAAACAACTGAGGATTTTGCATTATACTTTCGTAGTCCCGATGAATAAGGAGACATCTTGCGATAACAAAATGACACACGTGAGGAAAGAAACATGTGCTTTCCAATTCTGTAAACTGGTTCTCGGTTATCTTATCAACATTTGTAAGTGTACTTTCTTGGTTTTTGTCTTTCGTGTTAAGTAATGAATAGTATTACTTCTTCTTTCCCATACCATACAATTATCTTTCTACACTGTAATAATACAATATTCACATTGGACATAGAATTATTTTACTACTACCTCATTTCGTTTTTTGTCGGCAAGTATAGCCGCCTGGTCTAGAAAGATAGACAACCGGCATATTAGACATCGCGGGCTTCGGTCCCGCCTCGCACATGTTTCTGTTGTACTTTTCACCTTATATTTCATTGTAATCTTTCTGTTTCATAGTGATTCGGATCCCACCTTATACTTCCATATAGATTCGGAGCTGACAAGGGACGTAAAAATGGCAACATATAATTTCGATTTTCAAAAATCATCAATATTTTCTGACAGTTATTACATTTTGGTGTTATACTATCTGTGCTATGCATTTGAACTAAATTAATAGTATGAGAACTAGATTCATTATTGCCATCTGTTGCCATATATCAGACTTCTCCATTCTACACTTTTAGAATGTATAGCTCATATTGTGTGCAACACTGTACCACTCCACTCCACTGTTATGATAATATTGCTCACTTGTATATGGTACTATTTCAAACAAAATATTGTATGCTCGTGCAACATTTTTGTCGATTGCTATAACGGATTTCAAGATATTATTTTAAACCTGCATAATACGATTATCTCTCTCTCTCTCTCTCTCTCTCTCTCTATATATATATATATATATATATATATATATATATAATTCAAAATTTGAAGCCCCGTAGCTCCTATACTTCTGGTCCATAGCACCTAAAATTTTGCTTACTTTCATTCTCATGATGCTCTATTAGATATGGTATTCGGCAATCAGATTTTAGCGACTATTTGTGAGACCAACCCGTGCTAGTATATTAAACACTACTCCGGAATTGCAGCCTGACATCATAAAATTGACTATAAGACCTAACAGGAAGTTTAATACACCATAAATAGATTTACAGTATATCACTTAATACTTCGGCCATCCTCTTTGCAAGTATGATTATTTTCCATAGGTCACAAAGACATTGACATAATATACTTAACCTTTGGTGCGTGAACTGGAATAATAGGTACCTCTTTAAGTCTTCTCATTCCCGCCGAGTTTGGCCTGCCGGGTTGCATAATTGGAGAAAAACAGATGTATAGAGGTCTGTGATTTTTTTAAATCATATAGTAAGAAAAGAATATTAAATTTCGCCGGAAACTAATAAATTAAATCTAATGATCATAACAATATATACTAGATTTTTTGTAATTTTTATCCTGCCATTATTGAAGGAAAAGTAATGTTTATGAAATAAAAATTAACATTCAATTTTTGCATTAAGAGGTCTGTTAAAGCTTGTAAAAGATTCAAAACGGATGAGGTTAATATTTCTTTTACTATTGATGCATGTCGATCATATTTTCTAAAATTTAACCCAATGTATCAATATGGAAATTTTGTTGAGATGAATAATCTTCCAATACCTCAACATCAATTAATTGTAGGCGTTTTAATGTGCATTTAGTAGTTCAGCGTTCCTTATTACTAATATGAAAAAAAAACTTTTTCAAAATAAAATTTAGTCCGGAACGCAATAAATTTGAAAGAATAAAAAGTGCATGTGATTTATTCCCAGAAAACATTTATAGTTTTCAGGACAGCCTGCGTCAGATGAATTAGAGTGTGGTGTTAAACAATGAGTCCCCAGCGCAATGTTTCCAAACCTTCGACGAGAAAGCGCATACTGCTTTATTCAAGCACTTGTGTCTCACTAACATCATCCGGTATGTCATGAGAATAGAAAACATGTACACTAATATGATCGTTAACTTATGTATCATATTAATAATATTTTGTGCTACAAATGGAATATGAATACTCTTTTTCATTTCGTTTGAATATTTATATGATTATCAAATGAATGTACAGAAATACCTGATATTAGTTTTTGTACGTATCGTTTATTACCTATTAACATCCATTCGAGGGTCAAATTTAGAACCCAGCTAACTGAAGGACAATGACCTACTATTTTAACTTTTATTTAATTCCGAGACAAAGAAAGTCTTGCAACAACCAATCGATGCCATGTTAACCACAAATTAATAAAGTAAAGATACGGAATGGATTGTGACCCAGAGATGAGACTCACTGCTCTAATGATTCGAATAGAACAATTTTAGTTTGTGGTGCAAAGGTAATACGGGAAATGTCACTTTTTTATTTTTCCCATTGAATTAAGTGCGTTAATTTTTCCATCATCAAAGATTTTCGATAATTTCTCAGTTTGACCAGCAGAGCATAGCAGCAGTATTTTGAATAAATTACGCTTTTTTATGCTTTCTTATGCTTTTTAAATCTTTTCACTAGAATTTTCCAGACTAAGGGAGACGATGATGTAATGGAATATGATTGAATGAACACACTTGTAGAAAGGAGAGTACATCGGGAAAATCCACGTACACAATATTTCCCTCCGACAAAACAAACTCGAGAACTAAGATCGAAACCGGAACCTCACATATCACAAGCGAGCGCTTTACCTCTGAACCATAATATCCCGATCTAAGAATGTCGCCCTTTATGTACTGATCTTAAGGTAAAGTGTGTATATATATACTGGAAAATTTGAAAATGTATACTGGATTTATTTGTACTCCGCACAAACGAGTAGTATACAATCAATAATGACACTGCGAAAGAGAGGGAGATTCTATAACATTATTAAAATGTTGGAAGCAATGCAGTTTGCGTTCATCTCCGAAATTGGCCTGTGAAGTGATTTGGAAACGTAAGTCATCAACTCCACCCAAGCACTTGGGCTGGTAGTAATAAAGACCATAACATACAAAAGAAAAGAAAATAAATTTTGCATGAGATATAAATTTGGTTTCCACATCACTTTGTTGGTTGACAGAACGTCTTTTGATTTCTAGATTTTGAAATTAAGAACTGAAATTAAACTGCTAGAACAACAGGCCCGGAGAGGTCAAAGATAAAACAGTTGACTAATGTCCAGTGATGATTTCAGAAGGAAGTCATTGATAAAAGTCTACCAAGCAGACCGCCTTCAACTTTTCTTGTCAATATTTTAGCAATTCTACTTTCACGCCTCCTCGTGTATACAAAGTCCGTTGAATAAACTATGAAAGTATTGAAACAATCTACGCTTTGTACAAGGTAAATTCAATGTTGGATAAAATACTTAAAATTAATGTTTTTAAAGCTAATTGTGACTGCTAAAGTCAACTTTCATCATAGGGCAATAATCATATTAAGAAATCAAAGGAAAGGGAAGAAAAAACTAAAACATATGGAAAAATAAAATCATTGTTTGTTTTATCAATATTCGCAGGGAAAACTGCTGTTGTACAGCTTTCGATTAGTTTCTATATTAAAAAATCATTTTTTTAAAGTCTTAAATTCTAGCATTTAAAGAAATGCTGTTCCCAACATATGTCAATATTACTCTTAGAAATGACTGAAAAGCTACCAGATAAACACATCTTACGTCTTCATTTTCTAGTAGAAATCAGTATTTTCTTCCAAAAGATATATTTAGATAGCAAACATATCTACGAAAGAAAGCACGAAATTTCCTTAAGATCGTTGCTGGAAGCTGTTATTCATTGGCGAACTGCTATTTTGGAAGCAATTATTGTTAATTACTAGTTTAATGTATCACAATAATGTATGTCATTCTATGAAAATTGCTAATGGAGATAATCGTAATAATGGTTAAAAATTCAGCAAAAGTAAACTATCTAAGCAAACCGAATATAACTCCATGTTATTAGCGTCGGGCGACTACCGATGGATATTAGCAATATCTCGCAAAAAAAAAAATTGGCCGATCCGCAGCGACGATCTGCGCTCGCCCCATTTCTTCTTCTTAACATTACACAACCTGTGGCCTGCAAGCTGCCCACCACCTTTAGAGACACGGCAAAACGCTAATGAAGCAAAAAATAATTCCACTAAAGTATTGAGAACTTCTCTCCGTCATGCCTTAGTTATTGGGTGGAAGAGTTATGAGGCAAGAAAGCACCTTCTCTCCATTATGTGAAACAATTAGATGAGAATTTGCATCTAATTGTAATATTTATTTGCGAGAGGTTAGACTGTTAAATCAATAACTCCAATTGTGTAGGATATCAGTGCATTTCCAATCTTTAAATGAGGTCTAGTGTAACATTTGTATAGATTAATAAGTATGTCATACGCAGTCAGATCAAACGACCGGCATTTCTGATGATTTAATAACAAGCAACAATACACACTGGGAACACACACCTTTCGATGTTCTCTGCTCCTGGATGCTCATGAATGGGATGTTCCACCTTCTGGATCTATCCTGGAAATAACGTGCCCACTGATTAAATGATGAGTTCTCCGTAGATTGTAGTTGACGATCTAAACGTTATAATTCATCTTGGTTTCAAGTACTGAAGTAAGAAGAAGAACCAGAAAATAACTGTGCTAACTATGTGGTAAGTTACCGTAGATTCTCGTTTGATCTACTCATTGAACGCAAGACGTAGGTACGATGAACTGTCTTTCAACTAAGACTATTTTCGGCTGATCGACTAATCTCAACTGATCCACCAATCTCAACTGCTCTTGGTCCCATCCTTCACAAGGTTTTTATTTCGTGTTCCACACGGTGGATCTGCAACCTCATGTCTGCAAATCTCTCTGTTGTCCCACCTGTTTGAAAAACTTCAGTTTCTTCATTGTCACGCGATGACCGGAATACCCCTGACAGCCTGTGTCTGCAAATCTGACTGTTATGCCATACCCGAAATTGATTTCTGTGTTTACAAGAGTGTTAAAATCTCTAGTAACAAAAACTTTTTATAATTACAATTTACATTTCATTTCTCAATACATCAATTACTTAATTTTGCAGAATCCTGTTTCGTGTATGTTACTCAATTATTATATAAATGTAAACAAACCATCGCGTAATGAGTTTTTGAAATATTTTTCTGTCTGCACAATTTCTTCATGTTGTTACATCAAGTTAACAGATGTAAGGTTTGAATTTTAATGCAATACAATTTTGATATAATTTAAACAAGAATAAACTTAAAGCAATAGCCTAAAATTCACTATGGGTGATACGCCCCTTTTAACATTAGGCGATCTACGCTAACCTGTCTAGACCTCACAGGAGATCAGCTTATTTTTTCAATCTCTTGATCAATATTATTACAATACAGGGTTTGTCCTGGAAGTAATAGGACTGATTTTATTCCGCCATGGCTGTACTTGAGAGCGTGCGGGTACCGACTGGATCCGGTAGAGGGAGTTCCTAGCTAACGAACAAGAGGCTTTTCAGTTGTATCCGAGCACACGGAGAGTCAGAACAAGCTTTTTTGCCCGACGCGTTTCTGTGAGTGGTGCAAGCCGAAAATGCAGCGTTCGTTAGAGCAGAGGTACGCGATTAAATTCTGTGTTAAACTTGGCAAATCTGCGACAGAGACGTTTGATATGATCAAGGAGGCTTACCCAGATAATTCGTTAGCACGAAGTGGTGTGTTTTGGTGGTACAATGCCTTTTCGGAGGGCCGGGAAGAGGTCGCCGATGGAGACCATGCTGGAAGACCTTCGACTTCGACAACCACCGACAATTTGACTCGTGTGTGCGAAGTTTTGAACCCAGACCGTCGACTAATTATTCGTTTAATTGCCCAGTTGTTAAATTTACCAAAACGGTGGTTCATGAAATTGTGACGGAGCATTTTAACATGCGCAAGGTGTGCGCGAAGTTTGTCCCAAAAGTGCTCACTGATGACCAGAAATTGCGGCGAGTGGAATTGTGCCAAGAAAATTTGAACATGTGTGAAAGTGACCCCCAATTTTTGAATAACGTAATCACAGGTGACGAATCATGGATCTTTTAGTATGATCCCGAGATAAAGAGGCAATCTTCCGAGTGGCACATGCCGGCGTCTCCTCGCCCAAAAAGGGAAGAATTAGCAAATCCAAAGTGAAAACGACGCTCATTGTCTTTTTGACGTCAAAGGCATCGTCCACCATTTTTTGTTAGTCCTAGACAAACCGTCAACGCCAAGTTTTACGCAGAAGTGCTCAAGAGACTCAAACGAAGGGCCAATCGGGTCAGACCAGACAACGGAGAAGACTGGAAGCTTCGCCACGACAACTCCAAGGATCACACCGCCTTTCTTTCGAAGAGCTACCTGACCAAGGCCGGCATCCCAACGTTTACGCAGGCGCCCTACAGCTCAGATGTGAACCCGGATTTCTTTTTGTTTCCTCGCCTGAAACGCCCGATGAAAGGCAAGCATTTTGAGACGACAGAGGGGATCCAAGCAGCTTGCATCGCGGCTCTCAAGGCTATTCCAAAGAATGACTTCCCTGACGCCTTCAATGCTTGGAAATGGCGCTGGCAGAAATATAACGATTGGCAAAATATATTTTTTAAATAGACTCAGTCCTATTACTTTCCCGACAAACCCTGTATGGAACGAACTATAAATTGCAACCACAACAATTCAAAATTCCCAAAACCTACTCAAAATTATAAGTGAAATATTTTGTTCCTAATAATTCATTATCTTTTCTAACTATCCTATGACTATTATTTTATTTTAAAATATATACACAATTTACAAGTTTTGCTACAAACATTCCAACACCCACAAGATAACTATAACATTTCGAACTATTTTTCATTTCATGTTTCTCTCCTTCATTTTTCAAAATAATTTTCTACTTGTGTATTTAATTCAACATATCTTAAATATTTTTGTGCTCCAAGGTACAAATAACCTTTTACCATTGTCTATATAATTCTTCTTCTTCTTCTTCTTCTTATTATTATTATTGTTATTATTATTTATGCTTCTCCGTTTTGCATTTTGTATTTACATAAGGACTTCTACAATCTACAATACAATACTACAAGTAACGTTGTTAGAGGTATTAATACAAGTAATATTCCTCCAATTATATACGTCATATATTGAGTCTCAATAGTGATTGTGGCACTTTTAATTGTAATATATTTTATGTTAATAAATTTAACTCCTTCGTATGAAATATAAAATTTATTTGCTTCTCAGTCTAATTTCCTATTAAGCTTACATGTTTATTTCTTGCCTCTAGTCGGAAGTGCTATTTATGAAATTATTATGTCATGGAACTAATTGTAGTTAATGAAATGTGAACGATTATAACCGTATGCTAATTTAGTGACGTAATTTCCTGATGTTTACCTACTTTTGTTATATATCCTTCTTCTACCGAAAATATATTACTCCTGCATGAGAGTATTTATATATTACTTTACAGAAAAAAAATTCTGAATGTTGTTGACAACTTTCCAGTGATTTATTAAATAAAATATTAAATACAATATTTAATAATAATATTAAATTACTTCCTCTAAAAATTTTCTAATTACTATTTTATCCCGATTACTTAATGATTTTATTTATTTATTTATTTGCCAATTGGACATTCACATTTTACTATTCAACTCTCAACATTAATTATATTTATTGTAATCTCGACAATCCTAATTGACTAAATACTGTAAACAAAACATGTTTACTGATTCACATTTTCACTGAAGGTGATCCGCGTTTCCTCAGACATCGGATTATTCTTTGGTTGTTCAACGGCTGAGCTCCTAGCCGAGCATCAATAAACGCCTTTCGTTTACAGTTAATCTAATATCTAAATATTTTCAATTTTCAAATTAACCACTCAGTACAGTTCATCACAAGTTCTTCTTCATTAACCCTTCTCTTCCTTTCTCTTCTAAACGTCACTTTCTGATTCCCGAACTTCTTCATCTTCACTTTCTTTTCTTCTTTTTGACTTACAAGTGTCTTAATCCTTGTTATATGAATAGTATCCACTTTTTCTTGTACTTTTGTTGTTTCATATTATTTAATCTTATAGGAATTATTATTCATTTTCTCCAATATAACACCTCTAATGTTTGTATACTAGCAAAAAATGCTGGAATACCAGTTCGTGGTATTTCCATGATTAAAAAGGTTTGACCAATATCGAAGCTAGGCTCATCATTTTTTAAAGTTTTCTTCTGTGACTTACACCTTTTCTGTAGGTTCATATATGCCAGCTTCCTTGCCTCCTTTACAGCTTCAATTCGGGCTTCGTTTTTAATGTATTCACAAGGATGGCAAAATCCCTTTCCAAAAACGTTCATGGTTTGCATCCTGTCAGTAAATAATACGGTGAGAACCCTGCCCCGTCATGAAATTGAGTATTCATAGTAAACACAATACATTTTAAAATTTCATCCCAATTTGTGAACTCTTTGTCAATGTGCTTCATTACATGTTAGAATAGAACCTATCGCTCTTTCAGCTGTTCCAATTCCGTACTTTGCATTGGTGTTTGCAAAGTGAAGATTCATCCGGAATCTTTCCGCTACCTTCCGCATTATTCTGCTCCTGTGTCCCTGAGAACTTGTCAAGATTGAAAATCTCTGGAACTCCCTGTTTTGTAACTATTTCCTCGAATATTACCTGAGCTATTATTTCCATTGTAATTGCTGGTACCGCATGAGCAATAATATACCACGTAGCATTATTTACAAATTCTTGGACGTATTCTAGGAAGGTTTTTTGACCGCTTCAATTGTCAAATCTTATCCAACGGTACGAACTGAAATGGCGTATAGCTCGGATATGTCTGCGCGTGGAACAGTGTCCTACCTGTATTCTATTTCTGAATGTGACTGTCCTACCTGTCTTCTGTTTCTGAAACTGACAGAGTCGCATTTAACACAGGGCAAATTATGCTTTTGTTCTGTTTCTCGTTACACTCGCAAGATGGAGTGAGCGTACACTTTTTAAATGTATATTTTGTATATTGCATATTAACCGAACGAAATGATTAAATAATTATTAAACATTGATATATTAAGTAAATTTTGGGTTTAGGAAACGGTTTGATTGATTTATAAATATTTATTTATGTTTATATATATTCTTTATTTTGTCAGTATAATGTTTCAGTTTTCAGTTATATTTTCATATATTTTGTTATATATCTACAGGGTGATTTTTTTTCACGATCTCCAATGAGATCTACCTTGATAGCGTAGCTACCAATTTCTCAAGAAGGGGCATGGGGCAGAGCCAGTATTTTTAGTTAACAAAGTTCATAATTTAATGATTAATTTTTATTTATTTTGAGAATATTGGATTTATGTAAGATATTAAAATTGTTGTTTGGTGAAGGAAAGTAACAAATATAATTTATGTCAATGTAAGTTTTATGAAATTATACTATTTTGTCGTCAGCGAATAAAAACAAACAATAACTCATAATTAGTAGTCTGCGAATGCAGGAAATAAATTTATAAAATGCGTCGGCAATAACAATTTGTAAAATCATGAGTTGCATTTGTACAATGTTTGTGAACACGAGACACATTCACTTATATGTAGAAATTGTCTAGAATCATGAGATCAGAGCATTCCAAGTGTTGCAGTTTTTGTTCTCGAAATGAGGAAGAACCTTGTTTTTCCAAAGAAAGGAAGACACACGTGCCTGACGTCAGTTGACGCCACCGAATTCCTGGAGTGAATTCTCAAACAAAACCAGCGGACAGGAGGTCTCTAGAGGGAGAAGTACCTAGCCGATTCATCGAGTAGTACCGAGTCGTTAGACGGAGAAGTTCGAATACTGTAAAGTCTTTTGAATGTGAATCAAAAGTACGAATTCAATTATGAAGCTGAGACTGGAGTCTCAACGCGCCGATCTCCAACAAACTAACATCCAACGTTAGTTAAACCAGAACATTGGATTGAAAAGCCATTGCCAATGTGGACCGTGTCTTGACCCGAGAGACACCTGACAACCACTATATCAACTTGGCGATATCGACATCTAATAATCAACCCAGAAGAGCACCATCAGCGACCATCGACAGAAGACATCAATCAAGGTATGTGTGACTTCGAATTCAGTGTTCAAATGCTCAATGCTTGGTATGCGTTGCTCTTCTGGCAAAGTTTCTAGATATCCGATTTTAACCACGACATTTACACAAGCAACACATTCTAATTAGAAATACAACTGTTAAATATCCATTGAACTTATGAGTTGTCATTTTTATTTAATCCCCGTAAGAAATATGCTTAATGCAATAACCTCTCGCATAGAAAATAGTAACGTACCCACTAATTCTAGATGGTGAGTGGAAGGTGATCTGCTCAGTTCAGCGATTGCATCCCCATTTCAAGGCACGAACTGAGGAGGTTGTCATCCTTTCTCTAACTGTCACTAACTTCCTCTTCATATTCGGGAAATAGATTGATCTTAACGCCCTCTTATAACACTTAGAGTACGAATAGTGTCCTCCACCATAAATCGAACAATGGTGATTCTTAAATACTTGCTCTCCTAATTCGAATGGAATGCATAATAACAATTTAGTACCAACTGCCAATTTCTGACTTCTATAGAACGTATTTTCTTTAATTGAATACCACCGTGCTTGTTTCTCTGCTTATATTTCCGCGCTTCCCGGGTGTTCTATTGCGTTCATAATTGGTATGAATAAAGAACCCTCGCGTTGCAATCCACCTACATCTACATTGTTCTCAAACGTTAAATTGAATTCCGAGTCTTCTTTACTTATTGGCAATGCTTCCAAATCTATATCAACTGTTGTCGGATGGATGTCTTTGTTGGGTGACAATATGTCACTTGGATTCTTTTCCCTTAGGAATTGCACTGGTGTGTAGATACATTGGGTTAGTTCCAAAGTATATCTAAGAAGTTTCAGTGATAATTTCTGTGTTATCTGTAAATATTTAAGACAACGGCAGTCCGTGAATAATTCGAATTCTTTATATAAGAAATAATAATTGAACATCTTAAACGAGCTAATTACCGCTAAAATTTTTTAATTCGAGAATGTGACGTTTCATTTCTTCTTGTCTTAAAATTCCACTATAGTATGCAAATGGCACTCGTTCATCGTTTTCTTCGTTCTGCATTTACACGGTCCCAATCGACATCATTGACGCATCCCTGTATACTCTAGTCTCTAATTTTTTACTAAATGTTGCTAGCCATAGTGCACTTAACCTCAATTTCTCAAATCCATCTTGATGTTCATCAGTCCATACAAATTTTTGACCTCTCTTTAACAAAGGATGAAGTAACCCTGAGTATTCTGCATCTTTTTTAACAAAACGTTTTAACATAGTTGGTTAAACCTAAAAATGATTTCAAATCTTTTGCCGATCTGGGTCTCTTACACGCTTTGATTGCTTGTATCTCCTTTTGACTAATTTCCTAACCTGCATCTCTCACTACGTGACCTAATGCTGAAACTGTCTCTTGAAAGAATTGACATTTTTAACAAATAATTTCAATCCATAATCCTTAATCTTTGAAAAATTGACTTCAACAACTTCGCATTTTCTCCTATGCGATAGCGTAAAAAATATTTTGTCCATGTAGCATGAAACTGCATTCGGACTCACCTTTGCAAGTGTCATTGCCATGATTTTCGTGTATAATGCTGATGCCTGAACATACCCCATAGGTAAAACGTTATAGGAATATGCTCCTATGCGTGGTATATTGAATGCAGTGTACTCCCTTGACTCTTTCGCGACCTGGTGATAAGCCGATTTAATGTCCAAAATGGGGTACAATTTGTGACCAACCATGGACGGTATTTGATGTATTGGCGGTAAAGTCACGCCATGGAACCTAACCTAACCTTAAAGATCAGATATCTACAGTCCAAAATTGCACTCACTCCTCCTGATGGCTTTTTGATGAATGATATCGGTGAATTATACGAACTGTTACTTTCTTCTATGATATTCTGCTCCAGCAAGATGTTTATTTGATCGCTAACCTTATCTTTCAAAGCTATAGATATGAGATTGTCTTAACGTCTAAAAGGAACTTTTGTTTCTAATTCTATTTGATGTTCTACATGCTTTACTCGACCTAATTCATTCTCTTTCCATGCGGAAACATCTGCATAATTGTAATATACCTTCTCTATTTTGTCTTTAATTACTAGTTTCGTTTTTTCTCCAAATTATAATCTTGATTTGTGAAAATTTTCTCTTCCTTCAAACACTTTTTCTGTCTCTTCCTCATACAAACCTTCCAGTCTTATCTCTTTCTCACTCTTACATTCTTCTGCCTCTAGAATTTCATATTCCATCTTAACTTATTTGGCCTATTAGAGGGATTTACTAACTCTAATTTATTATTTTCTTTGGACAAAAACACAACTGGTATTAACTTATTATATTGTTTTTTCTAAATATCTATTTGTTTCCAAAAGAAACTCGTTTCCATTCCGTTACCATATTTACTGTAACTGCCATCCGACTTCTTGGTGATAATTTATTTCTGTGTTCCAATACCCATTTAGGTTTCAAGCTCAATTTAACTCCTACAGCAATGTTTTGTGAAACTGATATTTGTTCTTGACCACTATCTCATATAATCTGAGGCTTATCAAATCTTTAACTACCATCTTGTTATTTCCATAATCTCATTGGCAATTTTGAGTTTTGAGAAAATCATTCCCAATTAACACCTGATACGGGAAAATTCTTAATAATCCTAAACGGCAAATGAAACGTTTCTTCTCAATTTTAAATTTTATGATTGCTTATTTGTTTACTACTAATAAGTCCTGCGTAATTCCTCTTATCTTTGTTTGCTGGATTATCACCTTAGCATTTTGCGGTATTGACCTTTCGTTAATTATAAAGATTTGTGATCCACTATAGCGTAATGCTTATATTTCCTTATTTTCTATTTCTATTGGCAAATATACCATATTGTTCTCCTGAATCACAGAGGCTATCACTACACGGCTTTACTATTCTTATTCCCTGTAGATGTGTGTCGAAGATTTACAGCAATTTCTAGTTTAAATTTTGATTCATGCCTGGCTGATAGTACGTTGTTCCGTTTACTTGTGCTGGCAAAACTTGCAAATACCGTGGTTGCTGATTTTCATTCCGTTGCCCTTGGCCGTGACAACATGTGTGCTGCCAATGAATTTCTATCCTGCCAATAATTTTACTGCTATCTTTCTCCATTGTTCTCCAATTGTTACATCTATTTCCTTGTCTACTTTGAAAACTACTATTATTTCCTCTATTATTCCAATTAGTTCTCCTACAACCATTTTAATTTCTAATATTATTATTACCATTCTATGTTCTATTATTATTTTCTCGATACTGATTACTTCCTCTATTTCTAAACTGCCTATTTCCTTTATTATTTCCTGAATTTTGATTTCTTCCCGAATTATCCTCTTTATTCTCCTGTTTTCACTATCCTGTACTTTTGTAGACAAAGCTAGTTCTAATTGATCTAATTTCTTCTCCAGTAGAGCTAGCTGCGTTATTCTTTGAGACTCCTGCTTTACTTTCACTTCTTCCTTATTGGTAGTTTCTTTCCTTAACACTACTCTTCTTATTTCTGAATCACTATCATTCTCATCTACCAGATATCTAATCCTCTTTACTAGGTCTTTGATGGTTACCATTCCTGTCTCTCCCTTTACACGCTTATCTACCTTACTCTTATTTCTCTCTATTTTCTATATGTCTTCAACCAACTTATCTATTGCTGAATACGCTATTGTTCCTACTTTTTCCATGTAGGTAAGTTGTAGTCCACTTACTATTATCCCTAATTCCTTCATGCCTGACATCTTGGAATCTAATCGCTCACACATAACCAACATATCATAAACGAAATATATTATGGGTTTATCCCCTTTATGTAACCCTTCTCTTATTCTTTCTTTAATATCTAAACTCACGTTCGTTCTAGTAAACTCATCTATTATATTTTCCTGTAACTGTTTGTATGTTATTTCATCTACATCTTTTCTCTTCAAAAACAATTTTGTTCATAGCCTTCCTACACCTTTAAAGATACCAGGAAATAATTTATTTCTTTCCTTCTGTTCTACACTAGCCATCTGACACGCGTCACCGAATTCGTCAAACAATGCCATAATATCCCCATCCGTTTGCAAATCAAATTTCGGTAGTTTATCTATTCGGTAGTCTGCATAAAACCTTACCTTAGACACCATTTTTATCTTACTTTTATCAAAACTACAATCAATTTCCCGATTACTACTTGAGGATTTTGATTTTTCTAACTTACTTTATTTATGCTATTTTGATTTATTACATTTTCATCTAATTTTATTATTGACGGAAAATCTTCTGAAAATGACTGTACTACAGGACTAGATGGAAAATTATATACTGGCCATCTCTGTACCTAGAACTTAGGACTCGCCGGATGTAATTCTGACTTGTTATTTTCGTTTCTCTACGCCTTTCTGGTGTCCCTATATTAAACAAATTATCAACCTCGAGTTGTATCCCTCTAATTGCCTTTTGTGCTCTAGTACGCACTACTTCTACATTCATTTATTTATGTAAACTTACTACATTTATCTTTAGCATATGAGAGTGAGTGGGTCAACATATTTATAATTATGATTAACTAGTAAACACTTCACAAAGAGTTGGCGGTGAGGGTTGACCTACTAGTACTACTCCTTATCATATTAGTTAGAAAATTAAACCAAACATTTCCACCATGTGGTTAATCTACATAGAAATAATTATAAACCGACCGTGAATCGAACCTAAAGCCATCTCTACCATGAGAAGGTGGTATCAACTTAGAAAAAATATAAACCGACCGGTAATCGAATCTAAACCATCTCCACGATGAGAACCTCCCTGCGTTGTGCCTTAGTTTTGGGGATGGAAGCGTTATGAGGCAAGAAAGCACCTTTCATCCATTATCTGAAACGGATGGGAACTTACATCTAATTGTAATATTGTTTTGCGAGAGGTTAGACTATTAAATCAATAACTCCAATTTCACTAGGATATTCGTGTATATCCATTCTTTGAATGAGGTATAGTGTAATGTTTGTATAGATTAATAAGTATGTAATACGCTGTCAGATCACAGGACCGACATATCTGGTGATTTAATCACAGGCAACAATACATACTGAGTAGACATACCTGTTGATGTACTCTGGTCCTTGATGGTTATGAATGGGATGGTCCACCTACTGGATCTATCCTGGAAATCACGTGCCCACTGATTAAATGATGAGTTCTCCGTAGATTGTAGTTGACGATCTAAACGTTATAATTCACCTTGGTTTTCATTACTGAAGTGAGAAGAAGAACCAGGACATAACTGTGCTAACTATGTGGTAAGTTACTCTAGCTTCTCGATTGATCTACTCACTGAACCCAAGACTTAGGTACGATGAACTGTCTCTCAACTCAGACTAATTTCGACTGTTCGACTGATCGCAACTGATCCAACAATCTCAACTGCTCTTGGTCCCATCCTTCACAAGGTTTTTATTTCGTGTTCCAGACGGTGGAATCTGCAACCCCATGTCCGGAAATCTCTCTGCTGTACCATCCTGTTTGAAGAAACTTGAGTTTCTTCATTGTCACGAGATGACTGAAAACCCCACGGACAGCCAGTGTCTGCAAATTGGACTGTTATGCAATACCCGAAATTGTGTCTGTGTTTACAAGATGTTACAATCTCTTGTTACAAAAAAATTTCTTAATTAAAATTTACATTTCGTTTCTCAATAAATCAGTTACTTAATTTTCCAGAATCCTGTCTCGTGTATGTTATCGAATTATTACCTAAATGCAAACAAACCATCGCGTAATGAGTTTTTGAAATGTTTTTTTCTGTCTACACAATTTTTTCATGTTGTTTCATCAAGTTAACATATGTAAGGTTTAAATTTTAATACAATACAAATCTGATATAATTTAAACAAGAATAAACTTAAAATAATCTCCTAAAATTCCCTATGGGTGACAGTGTGTTATATCTCTTACGTGCATAATTTGTTTACGTTAAGGTAAGTCTAAAAACACTAAAAAAAAGCCCGCAGGCTGGTGCTGAACTACCAACCTTACGATTACTAGTATTCCTCTTCTAGCTACTTCGTTAGTTAGGCGGGGGGGAGATACTTGGCTTTAACCTGGAGATAAATTCTTTCTGGTCTTTTTAGTTCGGTCAATCTGATTCAACCTTTAACCGTGTATAATCGATGATAACAATTTGGGATAAGATGATATAAATTTGACAAGAAATTCTGTATCAGAATGATGGTCGTATATTTACTTTATTTCATAGTTCCTTCATTCACTTTCTAATGATCTGCAACAATTTCCATCTAAATTCATACAATTATTTTCAATCATCTCAAGATTTTTCACCTCATTGATTTGGAGTCTGGTTACAAATAAGTCACGGAGTTAACTATGTTAGGAATAAAATATATATAATAATATCCGAATTTACATGACTAGCGTTAGTTCAAGTTGGTCACTTTGCGATTCTGCACGAAGAATCCAAGGAGCGCGGACCAAAGTAAATTTCCCGGTGATGCGCAGCTGTAACTTCAACACGAAGTCTCTAGATATCTGTTTAGACTGGAAGAAGCTCGGCCGTCAGTGGCATAATAGCGGTAATTCTTGGACACCTCACTATATCGACGATAGCCAAATAGCGGTAAGTTACATAGGTGTTAACAACGTTTACAGCATCGAGAGAACCAAGCAAGTAATAGTTTTCTTAAAGTTTCATACTACTCATATAGCAACCATAAGATATTAATAATTGTTTGTTAAATAATAAAATCATTTTTGAATTATCTATTTAGTTACTCAATTAAGCTCGCTACAGACTTCGCAACAACATATCCATTAACTGAATTGATGGCGTTTCAATACTTTAGTTAATACCATTGTTATAACCAGGTCATACTTTTGAGACAAATAAAAATAAGCTGAGAAATAGATTTAGTCTCTTATGAACCAGGACGTTTCCGATACCTTAAGCAAAGATAATTAAATACTATATGAAGAATTCTAATCGCTTAACTCTTCTCATAGATGCTATCGAAAACTAGTTGTTCCCAAAACAATGCAGGAAAAAAGGAATGAAGCATATAAACACTGATACCATAATTCTAATTCCCGCTTATATATAAGTTTGTGAACGTTTTAGTACTTCTTCCAATATAGGTGAGTATTAAAGTTTTTCAATTTTTGCTTCTATCCATTGTTTAAAGGTGCTCTTTGATACATAAATTGGTGAATCCCTCATAAAGTTAGATTGATGTTACATGATTTTTTTTTAATTGAATATTTTTGGAACGTCAAATAAAAAAGTTTTGAGAGCCTAAATTATATGCGTTCCTATGAACACCACATCCCAAGTATAAAAATTCCGATCTAACTCAACCACAGCAAAACAGAAAATGTAACTGCATATATACATAAAACTGGATACTATATATGGCTCACTTTTTTGAAATATTTTTTAATTTTAATGATTAGTTCCTGGAAACATACCTAAGGAAGAACTTGACGTTACGTCTTCGTTCATATTACTCTAAGGTGTCCAATGTTGTCAAAAAGTTACTTTCAACGTCCAGTCAATTTACTGCTGAATGGATAGAGCAATTATCTCCAATCCAGCCCTTATCCACAGGGGCTAGGTAGCGAGCATCCCCTAAACTTTGGCTGGCCCCAATAAAAGTTTCATTATAGGCTTGCAAATGAACTATAATATGGTGATGAAGTATATGTTTGGGTCGGGCCACCCAACTTCGACCGCCCCCCCTTAATTTTGGGGCTGGCTACAGGTCCGAGCCAATCTTAGAATAGAAAATGGAATAAATTGCATGAAACAACGTTTAAATAAAACAACAGTCTCTATTACTATTGGAATATATAAATATATTTAATTGAATGTCCTATATATTAAAGTTGTCAACTTATTTCATTGCTGGAAGTTGCTAATCAATGCCGACAATTGTCGTACTACTCTTATAGGTACTTTTATAGAAGAGTTTCATTTGTTTTATAAATTAGCAATATAAGAAGTTACAATTGCCTTTCTTTGAAAAAAATAAAACACTGTCCCCAATAGCGTCAGTAATTGTTTCAGAATGTAATTGTAAAAAATTAATGTAAAAATTGTAAAAAATGTAATTAAAAAATTTACTGAAACAAAAGTAATTGTTTCAGAATGAAATATATAAATATGATACTGCGTATGTAATACATGCAGCATACCTTTCGTTTATAAAAGAAAACTGTGTAAAGCTTTACTCCTCTTCCCATTAAATGAAAGTACAAATGAATTTACAGTTTGCGCGAGACCAGAATTGGAAGATACTAATTGTAGTGAGACTCCACTTTCCGCCAGATCGTTCTGAACAGAACACCAAATCAGAAAGAAAGAAATATAAAAATAAAGAAAGAAAAAGTAAATTTCTTCCTTCAAGACATTTTCTCAAAAGGGACTTCAGAAGAACAGACCAACGATATTCCTCCAATTTAGTTCACCTAATGTAGTATCCAGTAACCAGTATCCAGAACAGAAAGTAAAACTTAAGAAAATAATAAAACAAGTAAAACACCAGTTTTTAATTTTTACAGAAATATGTTTTACCTCTCGTGGATGCCAAGTAAATGGCAGTTTGTATGCAAATATATGTTACAATGATTATATACATATGAAATAATTTCATATAATGTTATAACATACAAGATCATATGACTATTCTTTGTATAATTAAATTTAATTACCAATCTGTAATTATTAAAGACCATAATTCATTCAAATCTTCGGATCTGGAGTGCTCCATTCAAATGAAGATTTGTTACAATTTTAAAATCTTTAAATTAAATTTCTCCGAATGAAGTGTTTTAAAAATCTGATCAAACAAACTATCAGAAGTTCTAAAATTATGCTCCAATAACTATTTAGGTTTAAGTCGATTTATTGTTTTTTTTTAAATACAACATCTAACCCGACTGTCAGAATAATGAATTATGGATTCCGTGATTGCAGTAAGAATGCATCCAGTCAAAAATTGAAAATATCTTTGATACTTTCTAGATTGTCTTCTCCTCGATTAAGACTCATAATTGACTTGATCTATTGCCCCGTTAAATTAGGTGAGGTTAGTAATCGAAAAGGTTTAATGCTAACATTAAACTTCCAAGATATTCACTAATATATGATATTTAATAAAGGCGTGGAATCATGTTATGTGGAATCGTGTTTCACTGTCCAAATAAAATTAATTCAGATGTTTACCTTAGAAACCCATAGTCCCGATTAGATACCCATATTCTGCTAAAATCCGGTTTGATCCAGATTTTCCTATTTTTCATTCGTTTTGTATTTTCCGCCGCGAAATTTTCTTTGCCGTAATTGCGAACTGCATGCAACCACAGTGATTTCTCCAGCCTGCACATCGTTCTTTGCTGCCTAGACTCCGTTGAGGGATCATCGCATATCAAAGAAGAAACAATTTTGATTATTTTCAAAAGAAAACCTTTGAAAACGCAGGTAATATTATTCTAAATAACCTAGGACCTAATTTGGAAGCTTTTTCGTGTCCAAAATTATTGGCATTTCATCTCTTGAAGAACCAAAAGCAATGAAATATGAAATTGCATGTTAGAGTCCCTATGTTTGACGTCAAGGACAAGTGTGAGTGACAGTGAAATTTAAATTACCGATTGTGTGAGTTTTCGCACTAAATTTGGAGATTAGTGTTTCCCCTAAGAATTTCCATCTTCCTCAAAAATGCAGTTAGTTTGTGCAGCCTGTCTGCATTAGTTCTGCGTGTATAGTATATTAGATTTTTTTTAACATGGCGATGTACTTGGGTTTCAGATTAGTGAAACTAAACATTGAAATGTCAGAGTAATCATTTGTACGGACTCCTTTCTTACTCTTAACACTTTCGATCCTTGGCTAGTCTAACCTTGTTTGTTCTCATATCCTGGGGGTCTCTAAGACATATTTTTAAAATACAACACTGCTAAATAATAACAGACGCACTAAAAACTTGCAAGCAAATTTGTGAACTTTAGATCTTATTTTGAATATTTAATTTGGTGATGTAAGAATGGGGACTTCGCTACACTGCTTTCTGAAATATGTAGGTTTTGAACAAAAGGAAAAATTACAATAGAAAAATAATACTGCCGCTGCGAGCAGGGACAATGGTTTGTAATCAGGAGCCGGAAATCTGTGGAAACTTATAGCTGAGTCCCGTTATTGTGAATCGACCGTAATGCTTTCCCGAAAAAGTCCACAAGATCGTATGTGATGATGGTAGAAATCCCACGTCGCTCCACATCATGCACATTTTAGCGTCCTGCTGTAAATTGTCTACCCAAGAAACGCAACAACTACTTACTCATGACGTTAGGTCCACAGAGCTGTCGCAACTGACGATATATATGAATCGGCTCCATGTCCTGCACATTCAAAAACGTTATAATTGCTCACACTTCAAACGCGTCGAGAGCTTTAATAGGAAACCACTTCCATCTTCAAACAGTGCCACGACGCTTCTGAGAGGACTAGGATGGTTCTGCTGGAGCATGCGTCCTTCTAGGACCTTATTCTCTCACGTCAATGCAGTCGCTGAGCGCCATATACGAATTCTTAGCTATTGGGAATTAATTTCTGGATGGGATTAATACAAATACTTTTGTATGGGTGTTCTTATGTATAGTACCGTGCCCTGGGGAGGGAGCGAGCAGGAGGACGATATCTTGCACCGAAGAGATGGAGGTGCAAACTGCGGGAGGAATAATAAAATATATACAAACGTGGAATGAAAAATAATAAATGGTGTTCAAATCAACGAAAAGCAGTGTTTACTTTTGATCATTTTCTTGCCTTTCGCGCCAAACATTGTAGCGCTTCGCGCCTGGTCTCTCTACGTCACTATATGTAGTGGTACCGTCGTTTACTCTTCCTCTGATTTTACACGGCACGGCACTGCTCATGTATACATCTCCTTTTTTAATTTCGAAATCAGGATCTAAGTCTGAATCATCAATTACACTATCAAAACGTGATCTGAATTGTACTCTTCTAAGATAATTGATATTTCGTCTATATTCATTTTACTTGCTTCAAACAAGTTAACTTCTGTAAAATTAGTTTTGGAAGCAAAATATTCCACTCTATTACCGAGCAATGTGAAGATAGTTGATCTCCACTATCAACTTGCATAGTGATGTGGAATAGATAGTTTGTTGTAAATAGAGCAGAAACCATTTTCCCGTATAGAGTTTATTGTGAGTTTAGAGCACCCCCTTACTCATAAATAAATAACCGCAGGGCGAGAGTCATTTTCTCAGCATGATAGTTAAGAAGATTTGCTAAGTTGAAATCGCCTATTTTTAGTGAAACTTTAGAAATATTTCAAAGCAACAATCTATGCGAGTAACCAAATCGATAAAGCACATTACCGGTGATCTAATGTCAAAGTTATTATCCATTAAATAATTAATTAATAAATGTAGTTAAATCCTAGGAACACCAGGGTATTTTTAGATTACATGGAACACCAACGGGGAGCGCCAATGAGACCCACAGATTAATGATAATCATTTCTCAAAGAAAACAATTTATCTTGTCTGATATTAACTTGCGATGTCTAAGACATCATGTATTATTATTTTCTATCACTACTACGTTTCTAAGGAAAGTGTTGCCAATTATATATGTGTAATTGTTTAAGTAATCAATCGATGTTCTTCCATATAAATTATATCTACGCATTAACCGTTATTCATTAAGCTTTCTTCTGATCCCCTCGTCTCAACGCGGCAGCTGGCACGAATTTCGCCGAAACTTCTTAAAACTTAAGTGTGTCAAACGGTAATTATTAAACAAAAACTAGTAATGGGACCTCACCCATCCTCCTCCTGCCCTTAAGGCCACGGCGGTTTATTCTTCTCACCCCGAAGGTTACATTTACAATCAGATATATAAGGGAACAAAAGCCAGAATAATACTTTACCTTTAAAACGTAATGTTAAATTAGATTAATATGAATCAGTGTTTAACCTAATTCAATAAGAATTAGTTACAAATATAAAGAATTAACCCCTTGTTATACGATACAATTTTGTTTTCCCCCGCGAAAAAATAGTCCTATACAAGTACATTTATTCTTTTACTACACATATGCTGTAAAAAGGAGAATTTATTTGATATGCTAAGCATATAATTATACCTTAAGGCGGTATCTCAGACTAATTACTAGAATTTCATTGATTTTCAAGTTTTAGTTGTTATTTATATATAATGTTCCTAAATTTAATTAATTAAAATCTCTTTTATTAAAAGCTTTCTAATATAGCTATAAATAACAATTGCATAATATGCCTGATTAAAGGGTTATCGTGATACGATCAATCAAGTGTTTCAATATACTCTTATTGCACCTGAAACAATTAAACTTTCAGCTCTGACACCAAAAATCAATATGCACCATACACCAAGATGTAGAAAGATAAGCAAAGCTAGTGGGCACCATACACCAAATCCTAAAACTATATTATTCTTCAGAACACTTAGTCTAGGATCTCCTATTTCTTTAATCTCATCATCATTATTTGGTACTTAAATTGGCCTTGAAATTGATCTCCTATCTTTTATCCCCCTGATTTTAAAGACCAACAATCTACGTCATATTGAATTTGCCTTACAATATTTTCTATTTCAAACCATTTGCAAGCTCGCTATTTCTAATAGCAATTATTTTACTTTATATAAGCTTGCAAAGCACATATTATCTAATTTCTGTTTCCCTGCTATCTAAAATATGAGCAGTACTCCTTCACATTTAAATACTAGAAGTAATAGAGGCTATACTTCGATACGATTGTAATATTTTTAATAACCCCTCTTGGTCTTCTCTTCTACAGCCTGTCACCAACCAACCTGATTTATCTAACGTTAATTCTATCCTTACTAGTAGGAAAATCCAAAGTAGGATAATCGATGATTAAACCAATCCTCTCTTCGTAAAATCATTCCATTCTAATCCATTAAGCTCACGGGCCGGCTAGTAATAGCCTTTCTATTAAGTGATATAATATGATTTTTTTCCTTCCTATTTTGTACCCTACTTTGTGGAATAACAGTCATACTCTTCATAATAAACAACATATTATACATTATTTAAATCTTCTCCACTCAAATCAATGTGAGTACAAAGCTAGTTACTTTTACTAGTATTTTTTCCCTCGGTGGCCTACCTCCATTCTTAAGATTCCTCCCTAAATGAATTATTATTATAAAAACTGCTGAACAAACAGCATTTATTCTTTTAACCTTAGAAGTAATAACCGCCCTAACCCTTTTAGGATCTCGGCTTTTTGAGCTATTTTTTAGACTTTCAGTCAAGCAGCTACTGCATCGTCACTATTTACCCTAGGAACAAGGATCATAAATCATTCTCTTCAGAATAGAGCTGGCTTTCAAATGGTACAACTTGCATGCTCATACCGTATACCAGAAGCGGGAAAAAATGTCAAATTTAAAATTTCGGATGGGAAATTTTTGTTTCTTGAACTTTGGCCCCCCTGGACCCCCTCTGTGAACGTAGCCATCTAAAAAAAACTGAGAAATAGCAATTGGTATACTGAATGTGTGTGCCAAATTTCAACTTTCTATCTTGAATAGTAAGGGCGGGAGAAATTTTATCAAAAATTCCCACAATGCCCCAAATTACCACAAAACACTATTATATCAGGGAAAAAAATTTCTGAGACATCCCTAATTACCCTAGGGTCATGTGTCGCTCATATTTTCTTCTGAGTGGGCCATTCAGTCGGTACCATTCACATGTCTCCATCATGTATCTAAGGCGAGAAATTCCAGAAAAAAGGGATTTTTTGTCTAAATTTCCCTTTTTTCAAATTTTAGCCCGTCTGGATCCCCCCTGTTTTAACGCAGAGATCTGAAGAAAATCTGATAAATACCACTAGGTGGACTGAATGTTTGTGCACAATTTCAATCTTCTAGGTTTAAAAAGAAGCAAGCCAAAAAAATTCAGAAAATACCCCATGTTACCGTATACAGATATATATTTTGAAAAAAATCACTGAGACGTCCCCAATTACTGTAGAATAATAATTCCACCGTCATTCTCTTCAGAATGGAACTGCCTTTCAGAAGGTATGACTCACGTGTCTCCATCATGTATGTGAGGCGGCAAAATCGTGAAAAACTGGATTTTTAAATAAAATCCCTTTTTTCAATTTTTCCTCCCTCTGGACCCCCCTGTTTTAATGCAGAGATCTGAAGAAAATCTGATAAATACTACTAGGTGGGCTGAATGTTTGTGCACAATTTCAATCTTCTAGGTGCAAAAGTAAGCCCACCAAAAAAAAAAAAATATAAACCGACCATATCCCATTTTTCCCTATATAGAAGTATAATTTTCCAAAAAATCCCTGAGACGTCCCTAATTACCCTAGGATAATGATTCGACCCTCCTTCTCTTCAGAATGGAACTGCCTTTCAGACGGTATGACTCAAGTGTCCCCATCATGTATGTGAGGCGGGAAAATCCTGAAAAACGGGATTTTGGGTGTAAAAACATCCCTTTCTTCACCCCTTTGCCCCTCTTTTTCACCCCAGTTTCAACTCACAAATCTGAAAACAAACTGGTAAATACTACTCGGTGGACTGAATGGTTGTGGAAAATATTGAAGATAGGCTTAGTAAATGAAAAAAATACATTTTAGACTTATGACTTCATCACCTCCTATGTCTAGAAGCAGGAAGGTCTGAGAACATACGTAATGTCTTCTACATTGCCTCTGTACTTGAAAAAAAAACAGCGGACGAAAAAGCTTAAATAGAAGACAAATAACGCAGTGTACCATGAAAAGCGCGTATGGTACAAATTGTACCATAAAGTCCCCCCTCTTTTAGTATATATGAATCGCTTATGCATCCTTCATTTTCAATAATTATATACAAACATAAACACCCTCACTAAGGAAAAACAAGAATCATCCATCATATATATACTTATTATAATTTCACTTTCAGGAATAATCATCCTGCCATTAAGAGTCAACATTCTCTAACAAGATCTTAAGTTACAACAGGCAGCCTTTCCGGTCCTACACGGAGGGTCCCACATGTCGCTAAAATCTGATTGCCGCATAGCATTTCTGATAGAGCATCATGAGGAATGGAAATCAGCAAAATGGACCAGAAGGATAGGAGCTACGGGGGCTTCAAAACATGAATATGAAAAAAAATTATATTATGGAAATATGTAGATTTAAAGTAAATATCTTAAAAACCATTAAAAAATCAAAACAAATATTGCACAATATAATGAGAACGAAATTCCATATCGAAAACAACAAACAGTTTTGCCACAGGTGAGTCAGTGTTGCCAACTCAGCATAAAATATTTTGTTTGAAATAGCACCATACACAAGTGTTCACAGATTTAAAATGCACTATTACCACTAAACATAACATTGAAGTAACTTGGTACAGTGTTGCACAATATTGCAGTTGCATGTGCTAAAATGCACAATAGGGAATTCTGATATGGCAACAAAGGGTACTAAAGGAAACAACTGAGGATTTTGCATTATACTTTCGTAGTCCCGATGAATAAGGAGACATCTTGCGATAACAAAATGACACACGTGAGGAAAGAAACATGTGCTTTCCAATTCTGTAAACTGGTTCTCGGTTATCTTATCAACATTTGTAAGTGTACTTTCTTGGTTTTTGTCTTTCGTGTTAAGTAATGAATAGTATTACTTCTTCTTTCCCATACCATACAATTATCTTTCTACACTGTAATAATACAATATTCACATTGGACATAGAATTATTTTACTACTACCTCATTTCGTTTTTTGTCGGCAAGTATAGCCGCCTGGTCTAGAAAGATAGACAACCGGCATATTAGACATCGCGGGCTTCGGTCCCGCCTCGCACATGTTTCTGTTGTACTTTTCACCTTATATTTCATTGTAATCTTTCTGTTTCATAGTGATTCGGATCCCACCTTATACTTCCATATAGATTCGGAGCTGACAAGGGACGTAAAAATGGCAACATATAATTTCGATTTTCAAAAATCATCAATATTTTCTGACAGTTATTACATTTTGGTGTTATACTATCTGTGCTATGCATTTGAACTAAATTAATAGTATGAGAACTAGATTCATTATTGCCATCTGTTGCCATATATCAGACTTCTCCATTCTACACTTTTAGAATGTATAGCTCATATTGTGTGCAACACTGTACCACTCCACTCCACTGTTATGATAATATTGCTCACTTGTATATGGTACTATTTCAAACAAAATATTGTATGCTCGTGCAACATTTTTGTCGATTGCTATAACGGATTTCAAGATATTATTTTAAACCTGCATAATACGATTATCTCTCTCTCTCTCTCTCTCTATATATATATATATATATATATATATATATATATATATATATAATTCAAAATTTGAAGCCCCGTAGCTCCTATACTTCTGGTCCATAGCACCTAAAATTTTGCTTATTTTCATTCTCATGATGCTCTATCAGATATGGTATTCGGCAATCAGATTTTAACGATAATTTGTGAGACCAACCCGTGTTAGTTATTGAACACTACTCCTGAATTGCTGTCTCACATCATAAAATTGACTATAAGACCTAACAGGAAGTTTAATACACCATAAATAGATTTACAGTATATCACTTAATACTTCGGCCATAATCTTTGCAAGTATGATTATTTTCCATAGATCACAAAAATATTGACATAATATACTTAACCTTTGGTGCATGAGCCGGAATAATAGGTACCTCTTTAAGTCTTCTCATTCCCGCCGAGTTTGGCCTGCCGGGTAGCATAATTGGAGAAGAGCAGATCTGTAGAGGTCTGTGATTTTTTAAAATCATATAGTAAGAAGAGAATACTAAATTTCGTCGGAAACTAATAAATTAAATCAAATGATCATAACACTATATACTAGATTTTTTGTAATTTTTATCCTGCCATTATTGAAGGAGACGATGATGTAATGGGAAATGGATGAATGAACACACTTGTAGAAAGGAGAGCACATCGGGAAAATCTACGAACGCAATATTTCCCTCCGACAAAACACACTTGAGAACTTGAGAACTACCCAACATATCAGAGTAGAGCGCTTTACCTCTGAACCATAATAGCCCGACCTAAGAATGTCGCCCTTTATGTACTAATCTTAAGGTAAAGTGTGTATATATATATACTGTAAATTTGAAAATGTATACTGGAGTTATTCGTCCTCAGCACAAACGAGTAGTATACAACCAATAATGACACTGCGAAAGAGAGAACAATATTATTAAAATGTTCGAAGCAATGCAGTTTGCGTTCATCAAATCTAATACATCCAACTCCCCGAAATTGGCCTGTGGATTGATTTGGAAACGTAAGTCATCAACTCCACCCAAGCACTTGGGCTGGTAGTAATAAAGACCATAACATACAAAAGAAAAGAAAAAGAAATTTTGCATGAGATATAAATTTCGTTTCCACATCACTTTGTTGGTTGACAGAACGTCTTTTCCTTTTCTAGTTTTTGATATTAAGAACTGAAATTCAACTGCTAGGACAACAGGCCTGGAGAGGTTTAAGATAAAAGAGTTGACTAATGGCTAGTGATGATTTCAGATGGAAGTCATTGAAAAAAGTCTACAAGGAGCACACTTTCAACCTTTCTTGACAGTATTTTAGCAATTCTAGTTTCACGCCTCCCCGAGTAAACAAAGTCCGTTGAAAAATACTATGAAATTATTGAAGGAATCTACGCTTTGCACAACTTAAATTCAATTTTGAATAAAATATTTAAAATTAATGTTTAAAAAGCTAATTGTGAATGCTAAAGTCAACTTTCACCATGGGGCAATAACCACATTAAGAAATCAAAGGAAAATGAAGAGAACAACTAAAGTATATGGAAAAGTATAAACATTGTTTTTTATCAATATTCACATGGAAAACTACAACTTTCATGTAGTTTCTATATTAAAAAATCATTTTTAAAGTCTAAGTTCTAGCATTAAAGGAAATTCAGTTTCCAACATATATCAATATTACTCTTAGAAATGACTGAAAAGCTACCACATAAACACATCTTACGTTTTCATTTTCTAGTAGAAAGCAGTATTTTCTTCCAAAAAAATATATTTAGATAGCAAACATATATACGAAAGAAAGCACTCAATTTCCTTAAAATCGTTGCTGGAAGCTGTTATTCATTGGCGAACTGCTATTTTGAAAGTAATTAGCGTTAGTTACTATTTTAATGTATTACAATAATGTCTCTCATTCTATGAAAATTGTTCATGAAAATAATCGTAATAATGGTTTAAAGATTCAGCAAACTATCTAAGCAAACCGAATATAACTCCATGTTATTAGCGTCGGGCGACTACGGATAGACGCTAGCAACATCTCGCCAAAAAATTGGCCGATCCGCAGCGACGATCTGCGCTCGCCCCACTTCTCCTTTTTAACATTACACAACCAGTGGCCTGCAAGCTGCCCACCACCGTTAGAGAAAGGGGAAACGTTAATGAAGCAAAAAATAATTCCCCCAAAGTATTGGGAACTTCCCTGCGTCATGACTTAGTTAGGAGATGGAAGAGTTATGACCGAAGAAAGCACCTTCCATGCATTATGTGAAATGGATGGGAATTTACATCTAATTGTAATATTGTTTTACGAGAGGTTAGACTGTTAAATCAATAACTCCAATTTCCCTAGGATATTCGTGTATTTCCATTCTTTATATAAGGTGTAGTAAGTATGACAATATTCATAGATTAATTAGTATGTCATAATAGATTAATAAGTCTGTCATACACAGTCAGATCACGGGACCGGCATATCTGATGATTTAATCACAGGCAACAATACAGACAGGAAACTCATAACTGCTTAGGTTCTCGGCTCCTGGATGATAATGAATTGGATGTTCCACATTCTGGATCTATCGTGGCAATCACTTGCCCACATATTCAATGAGTTCTCCGTAGATTGTAGTTGACGATCTAAACGTTATAATCCACTTTGGTTTTAATTACTGAAGTGAGAAGAAGAAATAGAAGATAACTGTGCTAGCTATTTGGAAAGTTACTGTAGCTTCTCGTTTGAACAACTCATTGAACCCAAGACTTAAGTACGATGAACTGTCTCTCAACTAAGACTAATTTCGACTGATCGACTAATCTCCACTGATCCACCAATCTCAACTGATCTTGGTCCCATCCTTCACAAGGTTTCTATTTCGTATTCCAGACAGTGGAATCTGCAACCTCATGTCTGGAAATCTCTCTGTTGTCCCATCTGTTTGAAGGAACTTCAGTTTCTTCATTGTCACGCGATGACCGGAATACCCCTGACAGCCTGTGTCACCAAATCTGACTGTTATGCCATACCCGAAATAGATTTCTGTGTTTACAAGATGTTACAATCTCTTGTTACAAACATTTTTTCTTAATTAAAATTTACATTTCGTTTCTCAATACATCATTTACTTAATTTTGCAGAATCCTGTCTCGTATATGTTATCAAATTATTATATATGTGTAAACAAACCATCGCGTAATGAGTTTTCAAATGTTCTCTCTCATTTTTCTTCATGTTGTTTCATCAAGTTAACAGATTTAAGGTTTGGATTTTAATACAATACAATTTCTACATAATTTAAACAAGAATAAACTTAAAATAATCACCTATAATTACCTATGGGTGACACGCCCCCTTTAAAAGTAGGGGAGCTAAACTAACCTGTCTAGACCTAACAGGAGATCAGCTTCTTTTCAATCTCTTGATCAATATTATTACAATATATAATGAGCTGTAAAATACAATCACAAATATAAAAAATTCCCAAAACCTACTCAAAATTGTAAGTGAAATATTTTGTTCTTAATAATTCATTATCTTTTCTAACTATCCTAAGACTATTATTTTATTTTAAAATATATATATATAATTTACAAGTTTTACTATAAACATATTCCAACACGCACAAAATGTCTATAACATTTCAGACTATTTCTCATTTTATGTTTCTTCTCCTTCTTTTTTTCAACATATCGTAAATATTTCTGACTCCAACGTGCAAATAACCTTTTACCATTGCCTATATAATTCTTATTGTACTATATAATTCTTATTAATGTGCTAACAAGCAGAGAAAGAGAAATATGTATGTATGTGTTTTTTTTTTTAAATATTAGAAACTAAACTGAGCTATGCATAAATACACTTGTTCTTTCAACTGCCTTAGAACTAAATGAAGAGAGAACATACATATATAGGTTTACTTACCTATTTTAATAAAAAAGACAGGTATTAAAATTTTTGTTCACAGCTCACAAAATACACTAAAGTTTTAGGCGGAAAAGATGGTAATCACACAATCTTTACAGTTTTTTAACACTAATGTTTTTACGCGGAAGATGATGTAATCCACGCACATTTACTCTGTTAAATCTGAATCACAAATGTTCTCTGTATATATATATATATATATATATATATATATATATATATATATATACATACGTGTTTGGCTTAGAGAATCACGTCAGAAGAAGTTCGATCATGCCTACCATAATCGAGGTCGCGTTCTAGTCATCGAAAACATATTTCGTCACGGTATCAATACAGACATAAGATAATACCTTTCACGTCAAGATTTGGGAAAAGTCATGTTTCATTTTGTTTATACACGCATCTTTATGGGTATATGACAGATTTTTATCCTACGTTGTGAAAACATTATCAAATGATATAAGAAGCTTCCGGAATCCAATAAGTTTTAAAACAACCATGTTCATCTTAGCAACCCAGAAATCTCTCCCAGGGCAAAAATTATCTCACACGTGATTCTAACACTTAGCAACACGATTTTGTATTGGTATGTGTTTCCTTATGAGACTCATATATTGTTTTACATTCCACGTTTTAAAAAATCATGAAAGACAATATTTACCTTAGCAACTAAGACCAATTTCATACAACCTGCTGAGAAGAATCGATCATCAACATTACGCCTTCACTTGATAACCTAGATGGATTTCGTGGGAATAGGATGAAGTGGCAAAATCGCTTATGATCTTCGGATTTCCAGTAGTCGCGGATGCGTGGGAGGTTCAAATATCTAGACAATATAAGATGTGAAGAAGAAAAAGGCATATTTCATCTTGTTTCTACATTTGGTAGGCGTCCAAGGCTATGAGCATACGTATACCAGCTTAGCAACAGCACACATGGAACGTTCCCATGGAAATTTTTTGAAAATTTTCCCACTCCCAGCCTAACTGAATTATTCACTACTGTGCATCTTAATCAGTGAACATATACACGAGTTAAATCTATTTTAAGATACTCCTAACCCCCATTATTTTTTTAAAACTCAACGAAAATAAAGACAAAACGTATAATATTAATTACACGATAAGGTATAAATGTACATCAGTGCCATATACCGGGGGAAAATCTGGCCTAGGATATTCTACCCCGTTCTCGGTTTTTCATACTCTCAAAGAAAATGAAGACAAAAATTAATCTTAATACCATAATGAGGTGTACATCTTCATCTGTGAACATATACTGCGGAGTAAATCAATCCTAGTGTAGTAGATTCTTAACCCCTCTTCATTTTTACTTAAACTGTAAGAAAATGAAGACAAAGTATATAGTATTAATACCATACTGAGATGTATATCAACATCAGTGATCATATACAGGAGGTTAAATAAATCCTATGATATTTTACTGCCTATCGTTTTTTCTTAAAATCAAAGAAAATAAGCGCAAAACATATAATATTAATACCATAGTGAGGTGTACATCTAGTCTATGATATTCTTATTCCCTGTAGGTTTACTTTAAACTTGAAGAAAATGAAGAAAAACATATAATATTAATACCATAGTGAGGTGTACATGTATATCACTGATTACAAACTGGGGTAAATATATCCTGGGATATTATTACCCCTGTCGGTATTCCTCAATCTCGAAGAAAATCAAGATAAAACATATGCTATTAATACCATAGTGAAGCGTACATCTACATCAGTGAACACATAAAGGGGGTAAATGAACAATACGATATTCTAACACCATGTCGGTTTTCCTTAAACACAAAAGAAAATGAAGAGAATATATTTAGTATTAATACCATAGAGAGTAGTACATCTACATCAGTGAATATATACTGCGTGTAAATTTAATATAGGATAATCGTACCGCCTTTTGATTTTCTATAAACGCAATGGAAAGAAGAAAAAAAAATATAATATCAATACAATAAGGATATCACTGATTATAGACCGGGGGTAAATGCATCCATGTTATTCTTCCTTCTGTCGGATTTCTTTAAAATCAAAGAAAATGAAAAAAATATATAAAATTAATACCATAGTGAGGTGTACGTCAACATCAGTTCGAATATCCCGGGGGTAAATCTATCCTAGGATATTCTAACCCAACTGTCTGTTTTCTTTAAGCTCGAGGAAAATGAAGACAAAGCATATAATATTGATACCATAGGGATCTGTACATCTACATATGTCAACATACACTGCGGAGTAAATCTATCCTACTATATTCATAAAACGTTTTCGGTTTTACTTAAACTTAAAGAAAATGAAGACAAAACATATAATATTATTACCGTACTCAGGTGTACATCATTGATCATATACCGCTGGTTAAATCTATCCTACGACATTCTTACACCCTGTCGGTTTCTCATAATGTCACAGAAAAGAAGGTCAAAACATGATCTTAATACCATAGTTTGGAGTATATCTACATCAGTGAACATATTTAGGGGTAATCTATTCTAGTATATTCATACCCCAAAGTCGGCTTTCATTAAAATCAACAAAATGAAGACAATACACATAATATTAATACCAAAGTGTGGTGTACGTCTACATCTGTGAACATATACCATAAGGTAAATCTATCCTATGATATTCTTATCCCCTGTAGGTTTACTTTAAACTTAAATAAAAAAGACATACATTTTAATATTAATAAAAATAGTGAGGTGTACATGTACATCACTGATTATAGACCAGAGGTAAATATATTATGGGATATTCTTCCCCCTTGTCGGTTTTTCTAAAACACAAAGAAAACGAAGAGAAAATATTTAATATTAATACCATAGCAAGTTGTACATCTACGTCAGTGAACACATACTGGGAGTAAATATATCCTACGATATTCTTATCCTCCGTATTTGCTTTCATTAAACACAAAGAGATTGAAGAAAAACATTTAATATTAAAACGATAGTGCTGTGTACGACTACTACACGAAATATATATATACCCGGGGGTAAATCTCCTATTATATTCTTATTCCTGTCGGTGTATTTTAAAGTCAAAGAAAATGAAGTCAAAGCATACAATAGTGAGCGGTGCATCTACATCAGTGTAGATATACACGAGTTAAGTCTATCCTAGTATATTCTAAACCCCTCTTCGGTTTTACTAAAACTAAAAAACAAAATAAAGACAAAGTATATAATATTAATACCGTACTGAAATGTACATCAACATTAGTGATCATATACCGGAGGTTAAATCTATCCTATGATACTTTAAGGCCTCTCTTGTTTTCTTAAACTCACAGAAAATAAGGAAAAAATATATAATATTAATACCATAGTGAGGTGTACATCTATAACAATGAAGATATACCGGGTTGGCAAATCTATCCTCCGTAGGATGCCTTTACACATTGTCAGTATCTATTATACACATAGAAAATGAAAGCAAAATATAATATTAATACCATAGTGCAGTGTACATCCACATACATGAAGATACACTGGGGGTAAATCTATCCTAGGTTATAGTTACATACCGGTCGGTTTTTCTTAAACTTCTAGAAAATGAATGAAAACAAAAAATAATAACACCATAGTGAGGTGTACATCTACAAATGTGAACATATACTGCGGGGTAAATCTATCCTAATATATACTTAAACCCTTTTCGGTTTTAATAAACTAAAAAATGAAGAAAATATATATAATATTAATACTATTTTGAGGGCTACATCTACATCAGTGACGTATACCGGGGAGTAAATCTATCCAGGATATTGTTACCCAATGTCAGTTTTTTCTTATAATCAAAGAACATGACAAATCATATAACATTAATACCAAAATGAGGTGCATGTATACGTCAGTGATCATATTCCAGAGCTAATCTATCCTAGAATATTTTTATCCCCTGTAGGTTTACTTTAAACTCAAGAACGTGAACACAAAACATATCATATTAATACCATAGTGAATTGCACGTCTACAGCAGTGAACATATTCCAGGGTAAATCTGTCCTTGGACATTGCAAACACCCCGTTCTTTATTCTTAAAATAAAAAATTAAGAAAAAATATACAATATTAATTTCACAATGAGGTATACATCTACCGGGTAGTAATTACATCTTAGGATATTCTTTCCCCGTGCCAGTTTTTCTCAAACTCAAAGAAAATTATATAATACTAAAGCTATAGTGAGGAATACCTTTACATCAGTGAGTATATACTGCGAGTAAATGTAATCTAGGATATTCTTATCCCCTGCTGGTTTTCCATAAGCTCAAAGAAAAAGAAGTCAAAACATATAATATTAATATCATAGTGAGGTGTACATGTACATCACTGATTATAGACTGGGGGTAAATCTATCCGAAAATCTATTTATTCTAACCTTCTGTCGGCTTTCCTTAATCTCAAAGAAAATGAAGAAAAACAGAGTATTAATACCAGAGTACCATAGGGAGGTTTACATCTACATTTGTGAACATATATGGGGAGTAAATATATCCTAGTATATTCTTAAAATATTTCGGGTTCGCTTAAACATAAAGAAAATGAGACGAAACATATAATATTAATGCCATACTGAGTTGTACATCTACATCGCTTATCATATACCGGGGGTTAAATCTATCCTACAGCATTCTTACCCTCTGTCATTTTTCTTAAACTCAAAGAAAATAAGAACAAAACATCATATTCATACTATAGTTACGAATATATCTACATCAGTGAACATATTATGGGGGGAATCTATTGTAGGGTATTCTGTTGTCGGTTCTCGTTAAAATAAAAAAATGAAAACAAAACATATAATATTAAGTCCAAAAAGAGGTATAAATGTGCATCTGTGTCATATACCGAGGGTAAATTTGTCCTAGTATATCCTTACTCCCTCTCGCTTTTTCATATACTCAAAAAATGAAGAAAAATATAGAAAATTAATACCATAGTGAGGTGTAAATCTACATCTGTGAATATATACTGCTTGGTAAATCTAACCTTGTAGATTCTTAACCCCTTTTGTGGTTTTACTTGAACTCAAAGAAAATAAAGACAAAGTATATAATATTAATAACATTTTGAGATGTACATCTCCATCAGTGATCACACACAAGGTTATACCTATCCTAGGATATTTTACCCCTGTACTTTTTTCTTAACCTCAAAAGAAATAAGGACAAAACACATAATATTAATACCATAGTCACGTGTACATCTATATCAGTGACCATATACCGTGTTGGTAAACCTATCCTATTATGTTTTACCTTCCTGGAGCTTTTAGTTAAAATAAAAGCATATAATATTAAAACATAAGTTAGGTGTACCTCTAAATCAGTGAACATATGCAGTGGGGTATACTTATGCCCTGTTAGTTTATCTTAAACTCTAAGAAAATGAAGACAAAACATATAATATATATACCATAGTGAAGTGTATTTGTACAACAGTGAAAATATAAAGAAAGGGAAATCTATCCTATGCTACCCTTACCTTCCTGTCGGATTTCCTTAAACTCACAAAAAATGGAGACAAAACACATAATATTAAAACAATATTGAGGTTTACGTCTACATCAGCGAAGATATAACGGGGGTACATCTATCCTAGGATATTCTTATTGAAACTGTCGATTTTTAAGCTTATAGGTAATGACAGCAAAACATATAATATTAATACCATAATGTGATGTACATCTACATAAATGATCGTACACCGGGAGGTATATCTATACTCACCCCTCCTGTCGGTTTTTCTAACTCAAAGAAAATGAAGACAAAAAATATAACATTAATAGTATAGTGAGGTGTACATCTATAGAGAGACCTGAGAGACTAATTAAGCCATGAAGGAAGAAATAGACAGATTGCTCAAACAAAATATCATTTTTCCTTGTAAATCTCCTTACGCATCTTCGGTCATATTGGTCAATAAAAGAGATATTTCGAAGCGGTTTGTAGTGGACTATCGAAAATTAAATGTTTTAGTATCTCCAGACTGTTACGCTCTTCCCTTCATCAACGATTTAAAAGATCTATTCGCAAATATTCAATTTGTAATCTCCATGGATCTAAGATCAGGATTTTTTTAAATCCCCTTAAGGGAAAGGACAAATTGAAAACTGCATTCATCTGTTCGGCAGGCCTATTCGCTTTCCATGTTTTCCCCAAAGACTATCCACTTCTCCCGCAGCATTCCAAAGAATGATCAATAAAGTATTTGCCGGTTTGAAATTCGATATCATTACTTGCTATATGGACGATTTGATTGTGTTTGGAAATACTATAGACGAAAAGTTAGATAGACTTAGAAAGGTATTCACTCGCTTGCGGGAAGCTAACCTAAAAGTAAATCTATCAAAGTCCCACTTCATGTATTCCGAACTACCTATACTAGGATTCGTCGTAGGAGGTGACAGGGTAAATATAGACCCTAAGCGAATCGAGGCTATCACTAACTTCCGCGAACCAAAAACAGTTCGTGATATTCGCAGCTTCGCTGGAATGGCAAGTTTTAATCGAAGGTTTATCAAGAACTTTTCAGTTATCTCAAAACCTTTAATAGATTTGACTAAGTCCGATGTACTCTTCCATTTTGGATTAAAGAACGTAAAGCCTTTGATACTTTAAATTAAAAATTAGTTACTGCCCTTGTATTAGCCATCTTTGATCCGGAAGCAGATGCTACCGAGTTGTACGTAGATGCATGTGAATACGGAATTGGTGCAGTATTAATGCAGATCAAAAACGGAGAAAAAAGACCAATTGCTTATTACAGCCGGAAAATCTCAGACCATGAAGCTAAGTACTTGACGATCCAAGAAAAGAGACAATGGCTTTGGTACAAGACGTGTTACACTTTCATAAATATCTAATAAGAGTGCCGCACTTCACTGTATTTACTGATAGTTGTTGTGTATGCTAATTAAGGAACATGAAAAATCTAAAAGGCAAACATCTTCGTTGGTTAATCAGGTTACAATCTTACAACTTTTCGATTAAGGCGATAAGATTTAATCCCTGTAATCGTCATTCAGACTGTATGTCAAGATATCCGACGCAAACCCTAAGTGAGGAAGAAAACGCCAATCGCGATGAAGGACTGTGTATAAAAATGATGAAAATTGACGCGACCGATGTAATCTGGACACAGAAAGAAGTCGAATATTTTGGTAGAATTCGTGAATTAGTAAAGTCTGATCCTAATAATAATGAGGCTCGTCCTTATGCATTAATAGATGAGGTTTTATATCGTAAGTCTAATAATGATTAAAAACAGTGTGTTTCTTGAAATCTGGTTCCAGAGGTGCTATATGCTACATATACTTCATGTCTAGAAGGCGGATATCTTGGAGAACGCAAAGTATTTTATCGTGTCAATGAGCTATTTTATTGGCCTCGAATGGGATTTGATATCAAACAGTATATTAAGACATGTCGTGAATGTCAAGAACGTAAAGACCCAACCACTAAACCATTAGGGTTGCATGAACCAATTAAGCCAATAGCAGCTTTTCATTCTTTAAATTTGGATGTGTTTGGCCCACTGCCCTCCTCAAATGGTTATAAATATGTCATCATCGCCGTCGATATGTTTTCAAACTATGTCGTAGCCCGACCGGTGGAAACCATAACAGCTAAGAATGTCCCAAAGTTTTATTGGATGATATAATCTGTTATTTTGGACCACCGCGTTATCTTTTAAGTGATCTTGGTTCAAATTTTATAGCAGAAATGATGCGTGAGATTACTGGTGTACTGGGTATACATCAAAAGTTCAGTACCGCCTATCATCCTAGAACAAATTAACGTTGGGGAGATATAATTATACATTAGCAAACTATTTGAGTAAATATGTCTCCACCTCTCAAAAGGATTCGTCGCTATTTAGTAGAACTGCTTGTTATGCATACAACACTTCAAGACACGAACATCACCCTTATTCTACATATGAATCGGTGTTCGGTAGAAAAGCTGTATTAGGTATCGAAATCGAAACACCATTTCGAACTCCGTATGGAAAACTTGTGAACGAAATCAATGTCGAATAAGAATACTTGCTCAAAACGCCTTAATTAAGCAACAGGAAAAACCAAAACTCAAAATTGACAAGCATATGAAAGCTCATACTTTTAAGGAAAAGGATTTAGTCCTCATTAGAAATTTTGCAACTAAGCTGGGATTATCTCCCAAGTTAGTAAGGGATCGATGTGTAGGCCCCTATAAAATTGTACGTGTACATCCTAAAAACGTATGCGAGGTTCTGCATGTGAATGGGAAAAGTCAGCCAAAGAAAGTTAACGTTGAACGAATTAAGTATTATACAAATTCTCTGGTTCCGAACCGGATTGATTTTAATCGATTATCTTGTTTTGCAAAGTCTAATTAAAATGTGTTATTTAATAAGTTATAGCGATAGGCGTAGAAACTTCTAACATGATATTCCACAATGAAGCAGGTTTTCTGAAAAAAAATTATAGATACATAAAGAAACAGACAAACAAAAAAATCATGAGTAATAAATAAACAAGTAGTTGAGTTCGTAAATATATAAGAGATTCATAGACAAGGTTCTCTTAATAAGTAAAGTGTAAAGTATAAGTTAGGTTTTAACCTCTACGGTCCCCTAGTGCTCATTTGAGTACATTCATTTTAATACTACGTAAATATGTGTTGTTTCATTTCAATCGCATCCATACATGTTTTGCTACTCAAGTACTTATTCGAGGACATATTTAGTGCACTATGGGTCTATTGGATGGCAGCATTGAGCACACAGTGTGAGATTCAGAAGAATTTTTGTAGCAGAAGAGGAAAGGATTGAAGGTCCTGCCAAATAAACGTGAGTATATTCGTTTATTTACCTTCGGCATGGTTCAAAAAATTATTTTCTTGTAATTTAATATCAACTTCTTGATATAAAGGTATTATTAGTAGCAGGGACGTTCTCTACATTTCAGAACTAAGTAAAAACTACCATGTACTCAAATGAGTACTTTGGTACTTACGTATATATATTATTCCCCTGTACTCATTTGACTACTTTTCATATTGCTAGATATTTTTTTATCTCTCAAAAGCTATTTTAAGTTTTGTTTGTTTTAATTACATTTAGAAATAAATATACATTAGATGCTGGATTAAGAAGATGTGTTAAAAGCAGTTGAGATATAAATAATGTAACAAAATAGGGATGTGTTGTAATATTCTCTTTATAACAGTTTTACGTCTATTTATGCTACGGGCGTAAGCCGTAATTGCCGTTACCGACCATAACATCGATTTTATCCTTTCTCTGTTTATGCTTTTAACTTGTTTTCCGATTAAGTAGTATTAATGAAAGTTTTAACTGCTGGAATATCATGAGAGGTGATCGCTACTATAATTTCTAAATATTTTATATTAAATTGCGCTCTTTCTTTGTTTTAATTTTACCAGTTTTTCTTTGCCTGCGACTAAATTCAAGTATTTTTCTTTTATGGAGTAATGTTCAGCAGTAGCAACTTAAATTCTAAGGAATTGTTCTTAATTTATTTCAGGATCTTATAGAAGAAAAGTACTGTATAATCCTGATCACATTCTACAAATTTAGGTAATGTCTTAGTGACATGTCAATATCAGACGACAATGAGGCCAGCAATAGTGACTTCACAATGAATGAACCCAGCATCAGTACTGTATGAGAGTATGATGCTCAGCAGACTAAGGTGGAATTAGATTCTATTTCTTATTTTCCAAATGAAGCACCAAAAAGAGACATGATATGAGAACACAGCATGTATGAATTAAATCAATGTGATAGTTAAGGACATTAAGAGTGTTCTCGTTAAAGTTATTTTCGTGATGTAAAATGTACGATTGTTCTAATGAAACATTGACGGAATATGATTATAATAGTATCTTATCTTATAAGGTAATGAAGGTAAATATACAATTAATACATTTTCTTAGTTTCTTATTTTGTTACGATACATCACAATATAGCCTACTTTGTTCTAACTTTGTTAACAATATTTTTGTCATTAACATTCGATTTTTCATTTAATATTTGCAAAAGGTCGTTTATGGTATGGAGTGAATTCAACCAAATTCTCAAGAGTAATTATACTCATACTGAATAGATCTTAAATGATGTTAAAAGAAAGAATTCTGTTTGAAAACGAAAGCAAATAAATTTTTATTGATAACTAACTGCTAATATTTGCCTCATTCCTAACAAAAACATCCTTTATTTATTTTTATATTTAGAATAAATACATGTAGTACGCCCCAAAAGTACTCAAATGAGCACATGCCCTCCCTGTGCCCCTGTGGCACTTTTTAATAAGAAATTTCTTTTAATACACCCTAATACATATATTTAACCAGAAAATATTCAGAAATAATTTTTTGGTGCAGTAAAAAAAATTCAGGTCTGTAGAGGTTAAAATCCATTAATGGTCGGAAACCCTGCAATTGAAATAAAGCAATACATTATACAACATGAATACATTAAATACAACTAAAGAAGTAACCGCTTTCCTTGGCAAGCTATTATTTTCCTGGTGTTGACATATAAGAGAGATGGCCAGACAGACTGACAGAAGAACCCATAACACTAACTGAAAAAAGTTTAAAGGTTTGTTAAAAACGAAGATTAAACTCCCTCCGTTAGAGAGAATAAACGATAAAAAATCAACAATAAAAGAATACCATGAAAGAATACACTTAAAATAGCATACGCCTTTCGTATTTTGTAGGTCCAATTAAGGTGAATATTAACATGCGGCTACACCAATACGGATGTCAAAGGATTCTTCATTTGTTCGAGGTCCAGTCAGGACAAGAAGTAAGTGTAATAACAAGTGTGTAGGAACTCAATTTCCTTCTAGTTCTCCCGAGAAGGAAACAGTATTGAAAACAAAAGTGGAAATACAATCAGAAATGCCTGGTATAACTGTAAATAACAAACTGCCCTCCATCACAATTCCACCTTTTTCTGAAAAATTAAATGAGGACATATCTCAATTTCTTGACGCGTATAAAACATGTTCAAATCTTTATTGATGGAGTGATGTAGGTAAAATAGGTAACCCATAGTTCTTAGGTCCAGCCGAGATGTATTCTGAAATATAGGCCTCTTTACCTTACTCGGGTACATCATTTGTTAAATCAACTAAAAAGTCACAAGTTGGAATTGTTTTTGCGTATAAATGAGTGAATCAGTTCCAAAATTCAATACTCTTTATTGCAGTTGACCTATAAAATTCTAATCTTGCTTGTGCTGTTGTGTATGGGGCTATGACAACGTTCACTGTTGGTAATGAAACAGGAACTTCATCTGTGTACTGCCAATATAAAGGGTGTTTCAGATAAAACGTCCAGTACTTATAAATCCGAAACGGCTGAGAATAAAAATATGAAACAAAAATGAGATATGGAAATGTAATAGGGCGCATCTCATGGTATTGTTGCCGTGACCCCCAGGGCCCTCCTTCAAGGGCCCAGGGGACAATTTCAAATTTTCAAATTGGTACATATATTGAGTCATACCTCATTCAATAGTACGTGAAAAACGAAACAACTTTTGTAGGAAACAATTTTCGATTTGGGCCATCGTTTTCAAAATGACCGCAGTAAGTGGGTCCAGTATCAGATAAAACGTCCAGTGCTTATAGGCCTAAATCAGAAACGGCTGAGAATAGAGATAAAAAAACTGAGATAGGGAACGATGAAAAAAGCATATCAAGTGGTGTTGTTGTGGTGACCCTCAGGGAACTCCGTGAAGGGGGCCCAGGTGCCAACCTCAAACTGATAAAGGCCATCTTGAAAACGGTGGCTCAAATCGAACATTGTTTCCTACAATAGTTGTTTCGTTTTTAAAGGACTATTGAATGAAGTATGATTCTATACATGTTTCCATTTGAAAATTTGAAGTTTGCCCCTGGGCCCCATTGAAGGAGGGCCCTGAGGGTCAGCACAACAACAGCACGTGATGTGCCTTATGACATTTTCATATCTCAATTTTTGTTTCATCTTCTTATTCTCAGCCGTTTCGGATTTATAAGCATTGGACTTTATCTGATACAGGACCCACTTTTTGCGGCCATTTTGAAAACGGTGGCCAGAATCGAAAATTGTTTCCTAAAAAAAGTTGTTTCGTTTTCCAACTACTATTGAACGAGGTATGATTCAATACATGTTCCCTTTTGAAAATTTGAAGTTGTCCCCTGAGCCCCCTTGAAGGAGGGCCCTGGGGGTCAACACAACAACACTATGTGATGCGCCCTATGGCATTTCCGTATCTCAGTTTTTGTTACATCTTTTTATTCTCAGCCGTTTCGGATTTATAAGCACTGGACGTTTTATCTGAAACACCCGTTATACACCATCATATCATTTACTGAGAATATTTGATGAACGTGTATATCATGAGATGTTAATTTCTCATATAATTTGTTTGGAGCATTAATAATGCTCACAGGACCCATGTTCTCACGTTGTCCAAATTTTCCCAAAAATGAATTTAGCATTAATTTAGCTAAACTCCTAAGTGCTGGATTCTGTTGAATTTTATTTTCATCTATATTTCATAAATATTTAATGTTTTGTATCCTTTTTCGTTTCTTACTTCATCTTCTACTCATGTACCATATAGAACTCGCTCTTCATCGCTGTGATTACAAATTGATTTACTTAATTCATCTCAGCATGTACGACAAAGTGGAAACATCAATCCGTCATCTGATTTGTAAGGGAGTACTGAATGTAAGAGTTTTTTGCAGGTAGAATACTTAGATTAACTATTCTTCAATGCTTTGAATATTTGAATCACGAGGCAGATAGATAGTAGGATGACGAATTAAAAATTTCTTAGTCTTACAGATATATGTGTACAACAAAGTAACATCTTTGTTTTCGATTGTTTCTTCTTCTGATTCTTGTGCTTTACGATACAAACGTATGGCATTCACACGTACTTCATAAAAAGCATCATGAAAATTTAAGGGTGTTTTCTTTGTGTATGGATGATTACTAACATGCTTCTTCACCTCTTCATTTTCCCCTAATTGTTTTCTTAAGTTCACAGCCCCATATTTCGTTTACTTCACAGCCAAAATCTCTTAAGTTTTGAATGTTTTTCTTTGTTGCTTCATACCGATGGTATCTGTATCATCGTTATGGATGGGTTAGTCTCTGCCGTTTGGGTAACAGAAAATATAGCCATGGGTAAAATCGCCCTCATATTCCCACACGTGTATTCTTCCTGTGTTGTGATCTGTCCATACAGCATCTACTTTCATTGATGATACTTACTACGAGCAGCAAATGCAATTTGTATGTATCTTGTTTTTTTCTTTCCAAACTATCCGTTGTACTCCTTCAACTGATTGGACATCTCTCCATCGATACCCGTTCTTTGGTATGATACTAATCGTATCTTCCTTTAAGAAATTTCTTCGATACACCAAGTTAAATGCACTGGCAATTGTAATACATTCAAGTAAGGGATTTACTTTTGTTTCAGATTTAAATGTATTCATAAAGGAATACATGCTTGATGTAATACTTCAAAATCCTGTACACAATATTTGATGAGTTCTTCCTTCATCTTAAAGGTGTCGTCTCGATGTTCAGTATACCATTGGAGAAACTTGTGTCTTACGTCTAATTTCATGGTATCTACTCCATAATATCTTGTGTCTGGAAATGTAATTTTAATATATGTTTGGTTCTCACGACGATTGAAAAAGTATGTGAACTATCCTTTGCATGATTGAAGACTAAATGCACCACTTAATTTACTTAAGGATATAAGAAGAAAACTTACTGAATCAATAAAGGCTAATATCTCTAATTTACATTCATGATTACTTCCGGAGTCGAACTCATCTTCTCAACTATGGTCTTAATGATGAAATGTGCATCATAGCCCTTAGAATTATGGGCCACACATGTTACTGATTTAATGTTTAGACGTCGTTTTTATAAATGTTTTAGAAAGTCTTCTATCACATTTTCTCCGTCAAATACGTTTTCTCGTTTCCCACAAACGATACAATCATTTTGTATGTTGTTATCTTCATAAAAACGGTAACATGTATGCTGACCAACCAAAGCGTTAGGTATATGCTCATATATCTTTGCGACCTCATCTTCTATTTTTGTATCTTGTGTACATTCAATATCATAAAATACAATAATATTTTTCTTCTCCATGATAATTTGTTCACTGGCTATCTTGATTTTCTACTTTCATTCACTTTTATGTAACATTCATGATTAATTGGTACTGTAGTATAGCAAATACTGCAATACGTCTCTCCACATACGTGAGATCCTTTTTCTTTCACTACATAAATTTTCAAACACTGGGCACAACATTTCATAATGAAATATAAAAGCTTTTCATTTTGATACGGCGCTGAGTTGTGATAATCATAGCATGACTTGCCATAAAATTTTCGGTTACAATCATTGCATGTAATTTGGGCTTCTTTAAAGTCACATGGTGGCTTCTGATGACAACGATAACATACAGCTGTATAATGTTTCAAATGCTCATGCTTTGTTGTATATTTCTTATCGCAGCTATCGAAATAATATCCACAGCTAAAAGATGCTGCCAAACTTTCAATGACGTTGTATTGATTATCTATGTAAAGTAAATTTAAGGCAGTTCTCTCAATATCACTTGGTGGTGCTTCGAACATGACATCAGTTGCTGAGAAGCCCCTATGCACGGTAATTTTATAATCCTTTAAATATTCCTGTAATTTACGAATTTCAGAAATTCCATTACCTTGGCAGCTTCAGAAAAATCTGCTTCTTGCTGAATTAAATATTTATTTTGATGTTTAACATATCTATTGTATTCGGTTTGATTTCTTCCCTTGTATTTTTTCAGGCCTATGGCAACGACGATTGCATGTGTTAACACCTTGTTCCTTTGTTCTTAGCTGTCATCATCCTCGTCTTCGCTAACCTATCAGGCATACCGGTTTGACGTAAAACTCAAACATTTCCAACCGTGGATCACACATTTCAAAGCTTTTCCATTAGCCTATCTAGCATACACGTGGGACGTAAAACTTAAAGATTTCATTTCATTGTTCGTGCTATTAATGTTTGCTGACCCTGAGCACATACTACAGACAGGTAGACATATTATCAAAATTAAAACACATAATATACCTCTTCTTTTTATAATATTATTTTAATATTAGACTATAAGTGATACGAATTTACGTTCACTAGCTGCTTTATACAAGCTTCCAGATATTTCTTACATCAAATGTAATCTATCTGCAATAGGAGTATGAAAACAAGCAAGAATTTCATCTTATCATTTTCTCAGAACTAACGTGCAACGAGCAGAAGCATTATACAGTTAAGATTAGCTAATATGTATGTGTTTTTTAACGTTAGAATTTCATCTCATTATCAAATACGGAAACGAAAATTAAATACACTGGCTGGAGTGCATCATAGCTCGGGGCACCGATTCTGACCATATTTTGATCCTTTTTCATTAGGGGTCTTGGTGGTATATGATTTTGTTACTGATTCACTCATTTATACGCAGAAACAATTCCAACTTGTGACTTTTTAGTTGATTTAACAAATGAAGTACCCGAGTATGGTAAAGAGGCCTATATTTCAGAATACATCTCGGTTGGACCTAAGAACTATGGGTTACCTATTTTACCTACATCACTCCATCAATAAAGATTTGAACATGTTTTATATGCGTCAAGATATTGAGATATGTCCTCACTTAATTTTCCAGAAAAGGGCGGAATTGTGATGGAGGGCAGTTTGTTATTTACAGTTATACCAGCCATTTCTGATTGTGTTTCCACTTTTGTTTTTAATACTTTTCCTTCTCGGGAGAACTACAAGGAAATTGAGTTCCTACACACTTGTTATTACACTTACTTCTTGTCCTGACTGGACCTAGAAAATACCTTCGAACAAATGAAGAATCCTTTGACATCCGTATTGGTGTAGCCGGATGTTAGTATTGACCTTAATTGGACCTACAAAATACGAAAGGCGTATGCTATTTTAAGTGTATTCTTTCATGGTGTTCTTTTATCGTTGATTTTTTATCGTTTATTCTCTCTAACGGAGGGAGCTTAATCTTCGTTTTAACAAACGTTTAACCTTTTCTCACTTAGTGTTATGGGTTCTTCTGTCAGTCTGTCTGGGCATCTCCCTTATTTGTCAACACTAGGAAAATAATAGCTTGCCAAGGTAAGCGGTTACTTCATTAATTTTATTTAATGTATTCATGTTGTATAATGTATTGCTTTATTTCAATTGCAGGGTTTCCGACCATTAATGGATTTTAAAACCTAACTTATACTTTACACTTTACTTATCAAGACAACGTTGTCTATGAATCTCTTATATATTTATAGACTCAACTACTTGTTTATTTATTACTCATGATTTTTTGTTTGTCTGTTTGTTTATGTATCTATCATTTTTTCAGAAAACCTGCTTCATTGTGGAATGTCATGTTAAAAGTTTCTGCGCCTATCGCTATAACTTATTAAATAATATATTTTAATTAGACTTTTCAAAACAAGATGATCGATTAAAATCAATCCGGTTCGGAACCAGAGAACTCGTATAATACTTCATTTGTTCAACGTTAACTTTCTTTGGCTGACTTTTCCCATTCACATGCAGAACCTCTCATACGTTTTTAGGATGTACACGTACAATTGTATAGGGGCCCACACATCAAGTCCTTACTAACTTGGGAGATAATCCCGGCTTAGTTGCAAAAATTCTAAAGAGGACTAAATCCTTTTCCTTAAAAGTATGAGCCTTCATATGTTTGTCAATTTTGAGTTTTGGTTTTTCCCGTTGCCTAATTAAGGCGTTTTGAGCAAGTTTTCTTATTTGACATAGATTTCTTTCACGAGTTTTCCATACGGAGTTCGAAATGGTGTTTCGATTTCGATACCTAATACAGCTTCTCTACCGAACACCAATTCATATGGAGAATAAGGGTGATGTTCGTGTCTTGCCGTGTTGTATGCATAACAAGCAGTTCTACTAAATAGCGACCAATCCTTTTGAGAGGTGGAGACATATTTACTCAAATAGTTTGCTAATGTATAATTATATCTCTCCATTCGTAAATTTGTTCTAGGATGATAGGCGGTACTGAACTTTTGATGTATACCCAGTACACCAGTAATCTCACGCGTCATTTCTGCTATAACCAAGATCACTTAAAAGATTACGCGGTGGTCCAAAATAACAGATTACATCATCCAATAAAACTTTGGGACATTCTTAGCTGTTATGGTTTCCAACGGTCGGGCTACGACATACTTTGAAAACATATCGACAGCGGTGATGATATATTTATAACCATTTGAGGAGGGCAGTGGGCCAAACTCATCCAAATTTAAAGTATGAAAAGCTGCTATTGGCTTAATTGGTTCATGCAACCCTAATGGATTAGTGGTTGCGTCTTTACGTTCTTGACATTCGCGACATATCTTAATATACTGTTTGATATCAAATCCCATTCGAGGCCAATAAAATCGCTCATTGACACGAGAAAATACTTTGCGTTCTCCAAGATATCCGCCTTCTAGACATGAAGTAAATGTAGCATATAGCACCTCTGGAACCAGATTTCGGGGATCACATTGTCTTAAATCAATATTAGATTTACGATATAACACCTCATCTACTAATACATAAGGACGAGCCTCATTATTATTAGGATCAGACTTTACTAATTCACGAATTCTACCAAAATATTCGACTTCTTTCTGTGCCCGGATTACATCGGTCGCGTCAATTTTCATTATGTTTATACACAGTCCTTCATCGAGATTGGCGTTTTCTTCCTCACTTAGGGTTTGCGTCGGATATCTTGACATACAGTCTGAATGACGATTAGAGGGATTACCTCTTATTGCCTTAATCGAAAAGTTGTAAGATTGTAACCTGATTAACCAATGAAGATATTTGCCTTTTATATTTTTCATGTTTCTTAAATAGCATACACAACAACTATCAGTAAATACAGTGAAGTGCGGCACTCTTATTAGATATTCATGAAAGTGTAACACGCCTTGTACCAAAGCCATTGTCTCTTTTTCTGGGATCGTCAAGTTCTTAGCTTCATGGTCTGAGATTTTCCGGCTGTAATAAGCAATTGGCCTTTTTTCTCCGTTTTTGATCTGCATTAATACTGCACCAATTCCGTATTCACATGCATCTACGTACAACTCGGTAGCATCTGCTTCCGAATCAAAGATGGCTAATACAGGAGCAGTATTTTTTTTTCCTTTAAAGTATCAAAGGCTTGACGTTCTTTATCTCCAAAATGGAAGAGTGCATCGGACTTAGTCAAATCTATTAAAGGTTTTGAGATAACTGAAAAGTTTTTGATAAACCTTCGATTAAAACTTGCCATTCTAGCGAAGCTGCGAATATCACGAACTGTTTTTGGTTCGCGGAAGTTAGTGTTAGCCTCGATTCGCTTAGGGTCTATTTTTACCCCGTCACCTCCTACGACGAATCCTAGTATAGGTAGTTCGGAATACATGAAGTGGGACTTTGAAAGATTTACTTTTAGGTTAGCTTCCCGCAAGCGAGTGAATACCTTTCAAAGTCTATCTAACATTTCGTCTATTGATTTTCCAAACACAATCAAATCGTCCAAACAGCAAGCAATGATATCGAATTTCAAACCGGCAAATACTTTATTGATCATTCTTTGAAATGCTGCGGGGGAAGTGGATAGTCTTTGGGGAAAACATGGAAAGCGAATAGGCCTGCCGAACAGATGAATGCAGTTTTCAATTTGTTCTCTTCCCTTAAGGGAATTTGAAAAAATCCTGATCTTAAATCCATGGAGCTTACAAATTGAATATTTGCTAATAGATCTATTAAATCGTTGATTAAGGGAAGAGTGTAACAGTCTGGAGATACTAAAACATTTAATTTTCGATAGTAAACTACAAACCGCTTCGAAATATCTCTTTTATTGACCAATATGACCGAAGATGCGTAAGGTGATTTAAAAGGAAAAATGATGTTTTGCTTGAGCAATCTGTCTATTTCTTCCTTCATGGCTTAATTAGTCTCTAAGGTCTCTCTATAGATGTACACTTCACTATACTGTTAATGTTATATTTTTTGTCTTCATTTTCTTTGAGTTAGAAAAACCGACAGGGGGGGTGAGTATATTTAGGATAGATATACCTCCCGGTGTACGATCATTTATGTAGATGTACATCACATTATGGTATTAATATTATATGTTTTGCTGTCATTTCCTATGAGTTTAAAAGTCGACAGTTTCAATAAGAATATCCTAGAATAGATGTACCCCCGTTATATCTTCGCTGATGTAGACGTAAACCTCAATATTGTTTTAATATTATCTGTTTTGTCTCCATTTTTTGTGAGTTTAAGGAAATCCGACAGGAAGGTAAGAGTAGCATAAGATAGATTTCCCTTTCTTTATATTTTCACTGTTGTACAAATACACTTCACTATGGTATATATATTATATGTTTTGTCTTCATTTTCTTAGAGTTTAAGATAAACCAACAAGGGATAAGTATACCCCATGGCATATGTTCACTGATTTAGAGGTACACCTAACTAATGTTTTAATATTATATGCTTTTATTTTAACTAAAAGCTCCAGGAAGGTAAAACATAATAGGATAGGTTTACCAACACGGTATATGGTCACTGATATAGATGTACACGTGACTATGGTATTAATATTATGTGTTTTGTCCTTATTTCTTTTGAGGTTAAGAAAAAAGTACAGGGGTAAAATATCCTAGGATAGGTATAACCTTGTGTGTGATCACTGATGGAGATGTACAACTCAAAATGTTATTAATATTATATACTTTGTCTTTATTTTCTTTGAGTTCAAGTAAAACCACAAAAGGGGTTAAGAATCTACAAGGTTAGATTTACCAAGCAGTATATATTCACAGATGTAGATTTACCCTCAATATGGTATTAATTTTATATATTTTTTCTTCATGTTTTGAGTATATGAAAAAGCGAGAGGGAGTAAGGATATACTAGGACAGATTTACCCTCGGTATACGACACAGATGCACATTTATTCCTCTTTTTGGACTTAATATTATATGTTTTGTTATCATTTTTTAATTTTAACGAGAACCGACAACAGAATACCCTAGAATAGAGTCCCCCCATAATATGTTCACTGATGTAGATATACTCGTAAGAAAAACCGACAGGGGTAAGAATACCGTAGGATAGATTTAACCCCCGGTATATGATAAGCGATGTAGATGTACAACTCAGTATGGCATTAGTATTATATGTTTCGTCTCATTTTCTTTATGTTTAAGTGAAAGCGAAAGATTTTAAGAATATACTAGGATATATTTACTCCCCATATATGTTCACAAATGTAGATGTAAACCTCCCTATGGTACTCTGGTATTAATACTCTGTTTTTCTTCATTTTCTTTGAGATTATGGAAAGCCGACAGAAGGTTAGAATAAATAGATTCTCGGATAGATTTACCCCCAGTCTATAATCAGTGATGTACATGTACACCTCACTATTATATTAATATTATATGTTTTGACTTCTTTTTCTTTGAGCTTATGCAAAACCAGCAGGGGATAAGAATATCCTAGATTACATTTATTCGCAGTATATACTCACTGATGTAAATGTATTCCTCACTATAGCTTTAATATTATATAATTTTCTTTGAGTTTGAGAAAAACTGGCACGGGGAAAGAATATCTAAGATATAATTACTACCCGGTAGATGTATACCTCATTGTGAAATTAATATTGTATATTTTCTTCTTAATTTTTTTATTTTAAGAATAATGAGCGGGGGGTTTGCAATGTCCAAGGACAGATTTACTCTGGAATATGTTCACTGCTGTATACGTGCAATTCACTATGGTATTAATATGATATGTTTTGTGTTCACGTTTTTGAGTTTAAAGTAAATCTACAGGGGATAAGAATATTCTAGGATAGATTAGCTCTGGAATATGATCACTGACGTATACATGCACCTCATTTTGGTGTTAATGTTATATGATTTGTCATGTTCTTTGATTATAAGAAAAAACTGACATTGGGTAACAATATCCTGGATAGATTTACTCCCCGGTATACGTCACTGATGTTGATGTAGCCCTCAGAATAGGATTAACATTATATATATTTTCTTCATTTTTTAGTTTATTAAAACCGAAAAGGATTAGGTTTATATTAGGATAGATTTACCCCGCAGTATATTTTCACATTTGTAGATGTACACCTCACTATGGTGTTAGTATTTTTTGTTTGCATTCATTTTCTAGAAGTTTAAGAAAAACCGACCGGTATGTAACCATAACCTAGGATAGATTTACCCCCAGTGTATCTTCATGTATGTGGATGTACACTGCACTATGGTATTAATATTATATTTTGCTTCATTTTCTATGTGTATAAGAGATACTGACAATGTGTAAATTCTTCCTACGGAGGATAGATTTGCCAACCAGGTATATATTCACTGTTATAGATGTACACCTCACTATGGTATTAATATTATGTTTTGTCCTTATTTTCTTTGAGTTTAAGAAAAAAAGAGCGGCCTTAAAGTATCATAGGATAGCTTTAACCCCCGGGATATGATCACTAATGTTGATGTACATTTCAATACGGTATTAATATTATATACTTTGTCTTTATTTTGTTTTTTAGTTTTAGTAAAACCGAAGAGGGGTTTAGAATATACTAGGATAGACTTAACTCGTGTATATCTACACTGATGTAGATGCACCGCTCACTATTGTATGCTTTGACTTCATTTTCTTTGACTTTAAAATACACCGACAGGGATAAGAATATAATAGGAGATTTACCCCCGGTATATATATATTTCGTGTAGTAGTCGTACACAGCACTATCGTTTTAATATTAAATGTTTTTCTTCAATCTCTTTGTGTTTAATGAAATCAAATACGGAGGATTAGAATATCGTAGGATATATTTACTCCCAGTATGTATTCACTGACGTAGATGTACAACTTGCTATGGTATTAATATTAAATATTTTCTCTTCGTTTTCTTTGTGTTTTAGAAAAACCGAAGGGGGTAAGAATATCCCAGAATATATTTACCTCTGGTCTATAACACTAGTTAACAAATTTAAACTTTTTGTTTGTTACATGAGAAAAATCACATGATCTTAAAGGAACGTTTTGCGCTGAATTCGAATATGCACTCGGTTTCTCTCCATCACGTACAGTTTTCCCGTAACAGAGGGATTTTCGGGAAGTTCCCTCAAAATTTCCCTTTTTCAGATATTTTATTCCCCTAGCTCCTGTCCCCTTGCATATAGTAACATAGAAATTATACCTAAGTATACCTTGATTTATATTTAATAAACCCTAAAAGTTTCGTAAAGATCGCTTTGTTCTTTCTAGAGAAATAAATATATTTGTAGGTATACTGTGTGCACTGTTTTTTGCACCTGATAGTAATGCTTTCAGATCTTCTGAGTTGGGGTAAAAACGATTTGCTTTATTACTAGAAAAACAGACAATATTTACAACAGAATATTTACAATGGTCCACAACACACTTGTATTGCTCTCTGTAAATTAGAAACGTGTATAAAAATAGAATGTACTTCCAACGTATATATTTTTAAACGTACAGTATATGTATATCTTAATACATATAGGTCTATATACAATTCTCCAAGTTTTTTCGTTTTGTTCATGAAATGGTTATCAATATTTGTTATCAAATGTAACAGAATGCAAAAGAAAGAAAGAATGGAATACAGACTCATTGTTGACAACAATGAACTAATGCAGTCTGAATTTTCCACTACGGTATCGTTTCCCCCCTCCCCCGCGCATTTCTTTCTTTCTTGTGTTCTTGACACCTGGTGAGGGAGTATTGTACACTTTTATATTGACGTGTGGTTTAACACTACTTCACTTTCAAAGTTGTCTTTGCTGCTAAGAGTGCTTTCATGTGTGATCTTAGAGGCATTATAGCCAACTAAGACCAGAAGCTTAGTATGTGATCAGTACAATGGCGTCAAGAGGACGGCGTTCGTTTGTTAACTCACCAAATATTTTTTGTTATGTGTGTGGCCAGTTTGTAGTTAAAGGACAGTGTAGATCCATTACGCCATCGGTGAAACTAGCATATTATATATATTTCGGATGTCGTGTGGGAGATCAGGACAAAACTTGGGCACCCAACATAATTTGTGCGTCGTGCTACGTCACTTTACTTGCATGGGCCAAAGGGAAACGGAGGTTCTTGAAATTTGCTGTACCAATGGTGTGGAGAGAACCCACAAACCATCTGGATGATTGTTATTTTTGTCTCACAGTAGTTAAGGGACATTCTAAAAAAAGCAAATACACAATAAGTTATTCCAACGTTAAATCTGCAATTAGACCTATTCCGCACGGGGGTGAAATTCTACTTCCCGAGCCCCCTACCAACTGGGAAGAGATATGGCCAAAAGACTCTGATGATGATCATGACCTTGATGAACCATCGACATCAACATGTACATCCAAGGATCCAACGTTCATCTCTGACTGTGTTCGCGAGCCACATTTCATCCGGCAATGTGAACTTATTGACCTAGTCCGTGATTTGCACCTGACAAAACAAGAGGCGGAACTTCTGGGATCAAGGCTCCAGCAGTGGAACTTATTGGATGCAGAAACGAACATATCAGTGTACAGGAAAAGGCATGTTCAATTTTCAAGCTATTTCTCAATGCAAGATAATGTGTGCGTATGTACGGATATAAATGGGTTGATGGCGGAGCTAGGAATTCCTTACGTTCCAGAAGAATGGAGGTTATTTATCGACGCGTCAAAGGTCAGCCTTAAAGCTGTCCTTTTACATAATGGAAATAAAAAACCTTCTATACCACTTGCGCACTCAGTGAAGATTAAGGAATCCTATGACACCATGTCAACTTTGCTAAATCTTATAAATTACAAGGACCATTGTTGGCAAATATGTTGTGATCTCAAGGTAGTTGGTATTTTATTAGGACTGCAGTGCGGTTACACGAAGTACCAATGTTTTTTATGTTTATGGGATAGCCGAGTTGATGACAAACATTATGAAGTGAAGGAATGGAAACCTACAGTGAATTACGTACCTGGAGAATGCAACGTCAAATACGCTCCTTTGGTAGATCCTAATAAGATATTACTACCGCCACTTCATATCAAGTTAGGACTTATCAAAAACTTTGTCAAAGCCATGGACACATCTGGTGAAGGTTTCAAGTATTTCCGACATAAGTTCCCTAACCTGAGTGATGCTAAGAATTCAGCGGGAGGGTTTATTGGTCCACAAATTAGGAAATTAATGCTTGAAGATAGCTTTCACAGCAAGTTAAACAGTGCTGAGCTAGCTGCCGGGACAGCATTTAAGTGTGTTGTGCGCAACTTTCTGGGCAATAACAAAGCTGAGAGTTACACAGAAATCGTACAGGACATGATACAGAAATACAAAGAGTTGGGTTGTAGGATGTCTTTAAAAATCCACTTTTTGCACTCCCACCTCAGCTTCTTTCCTGCTAACCTAGGTGCTCTCAGCGACGAACAGGGGGAAAGATTCCACCAAGATATAATGGCAATGGAGAAAAGGTACGAGGGACGATGGGATCCTTCAATGATGGGGGACTATTGTTGGGGTCTTGTTAGAGAATGCAACATTTCTTACAAAAGAAGGAAGTAGTGTACGTTTTTGTAACCCAATGGAAGTTTCATATATTGTGATAGTTTTGATTGTCTTTTCATGACCTTTTGGTACATTTGTATTATTGTTTATTGTAAATTGTCACACTTGTAAATTATATTGTATTATATTTTATATATGTGTTTGTGGTAATAAAGCAAAACGTTTTACCTCAACTTAAAAGATCTGAAAGCATTACTATAAGGTGCAATAAACAGTACACACAGTATACATACAAACATATTTATTTCTCTAGAAAGAATAAAGCGATTATTACTAAACTTGGAGGGTTTGCTAAATATGAATCAAAGTATACTCAGGTATAATTTCTATGTTAGTATATGCAAGGGGACAAGATCTTGGGGTGTAAAATAAACGAAAAGGGAAATTTTTGAGGGATTTTCCCGAAAATCCCTCTGTTACGGGAAAATCGTACGTGATGGAGAAAAACCGAGTGCATATTCGAATTCATCGCAAAAGTTCCTTTAAGAACAGGTATTTCCTTTTACGTAAGAAAACCTTTGTTAACTAGTGTAATCAGTGATATACATGTACACCTCACTATTCCTTTTAATATTAAAAGGTCTGTCTTCATTTTATTTAAGTTTAAAGTAAGCCTACAGGGGATAAGAATATCATAGGATAGATTTACCTTATGGTATATGTTCACAAATGTAGACGTACACCACACTTTGGTATTAATATTATGTGTATTGTCTTCATTTTGTTGATTTTAATGAAAGCCGACTGTGGGGGTATGAATATACTAGAATAGATTACCCCTAAATATGTTCACTGATGTAGATATACTCCAAACTATGGTATTAAGATCATGTTTTGACCTTATTTTCTGTGACATTATGAGAAACCGACAGGGTGTAAGAATGTCGTAGGATAGATTTAACCAGCGGTATATGATCAATGATGTACACCTGAGTACGGTAATAATATTATATGTTTTGTCTTCATTTTCTTTAAGTTTAAGTAAAACCGAAAACGTTTTATGAATATAGTAGGATAGATTTACTCCGCAGTGTATGTTGACATATGTAGATGTACAGATCCCTATGGTATCAATATTATATGCTTTGTCTTCATTTTCCTTGAGCTTAAAGAAAACAGACAGATGGGTTAGAATATCCTAGGATAGATTTACCCCCCGGGATATTCGAACTGATGTTGACGTACACCTCACTATGGTATTAATTTTATAAATTTTTTCATTTTCTTTGATTTTAAAGAAATCCGACAGAAGGAAGAATAACATGGATGCATTTACCCCCGGTCTATAATCAGTGATATCCTTATTGTATTGATATTATATGTTTTGTCTTCTTTCCATTGCGTTTATAGAAAATCAAAAGGCGGTACGATTATCCTACATTAAATTTGCCAGCAGTATATATTCACTGATGTAGATGTACTACTCTCTATGGTATTAATACTAAATATATTCTCTTCATTTTCTTTTGTGTTTAAGGAAAACCTACATGGTGTTAGAATATCGTATTGTTCATTTACCCCCCCCCCTTTATGTGTTCACTCATGTAGATGTAATCATCACAATGTATTAATAGCATATATTTTATCTTGATTTTCTTCGAGATTGAGGAATACCGACAGGGGTAAGAATATCCCAGGATATATTTTCCCCCACTTTATAATCAGTGATATACATGTACACCTCACTATGGTATAAATATTATATGTTTCGTCTTTATTTTCTTTAAGTTTAAAGTAAACCTACAGGGAATAAGAATATCATAGACTAGATGTACACCTCACTATGGTATTAATATTATATTTATTTATTTTATTTATTTTTATTTTATTTTATACAAGTAACAATACAGAACATAGTGGACACACACACTGCCACACAAACTGCACACACATATAGTGTATCTATTTTTAGGCCGGAAATTCTCCGGTACTCCAGAGACTTATTTTCAGGCCTATACAAAAGAACTTAGTTTACCTACCAGCCTATATGGCCGGATGTCCTCCGGTATCCACGATGCCAAAAAAACATTAAAAACATTAAAACACATACTATGAAATACATAAAGACAGACAGACACATACATATATATATATTGGTGGCAACATTTCTAATACACACACCACAACTATAAAATTATTTAATTTTTTCTTTTACATTTATTAGCACTACGACTGGTAACCTCCGGACCTCCTTAAGGTTCCAGTCCTTGGCAGAGTTTCTTTAATATTAATCAGTATTATATTGTGAATCATTATTATAGCTGTTACTTTTTTTTACTACAATTTTAATTAACTATAATTTAATTTATTATTAATTTTACATTCTCTTTCAGCAAGAAGACACATACATAATAGAAGCTAATGACATAATATGATTATGATAGATGGCTCTTCACAGAAGCTTTCGCTTGTGAGTGAGAAACCATCTTCATAAAGTATATATAAGTGAAATTTTATCATTTTCTCCTCTTTTTTCTCTTTTTCTTCCTTCTCTCCTCCATTATTTTTTCTTTTCCCTTCCCCTTCTCTATTTTTTTCCTTTTTTTAAATATAATAAAAAAATAAACCCCAGTAGTTGTAGATAAGCATATTTCAAGTGACTTTGTCGATTATTTACTAATTTAATACATTAATTTAATACGCTAACTTAATACATTAACGCTCTTAAGTCATCATTCTTTATTTCCTTTAACCAATTAGTTATTAGTATTATTAATCTATGCATTTTTTTCTTCCCTAATTTCTTTTGGAGTATTATTATAAAGTTTCGGAGCCAAATAATATGTTTGATTTTGTGATATACCCTTATTTACTTTTATTGTTTCAAGATATTTTTGAGTTACTTTTCTTGTTCCATACCCATGAGAAATTTTATTCCATTCATTTTTATGTTTTTTTACATAGAGTAGGACTGCTTTTATATATAATTTTTCAACAGTTAAGACTGAAAATTCTCTATACAGGTTTTCTAGACTGTCTTCTATGTTTTTATTTAAACATATTCTTGTAATATTATTTTGCCGAACTTTTAAATGTTTTATATGCGTCTCATAGGCAGATCCCCAAATTAAGATACAATACTGTAATATATTTTGTGTTAGTGCATAATATACCATACGTAAAACTTTTAATTCTAAACACCCTCTTAATTGTACAAATTTATACAGCAATTTTCTTAATGTCTTGGCTACATGTTGAATTTGCGATGTCCACTTTAAATGTTTATCAATTTTCACTCCTAAATAATTTTGTTCAGTTACTTTATTTATTATATTACAGTTACAGTCTAAAGAATTAATACAGTTATGATATTTTAAGATAAAATTTTGTGGCTGTCCGGTTATTGTTGGTGAGAAAGCAATATAATTGGTTTTCGTTAAGTTTAGTACCAAGGAATTTTGTTCAAGCCATTGTTTTACTTTCTTTACTGTTATTACCGCTTTTTTATAAGTTTCTTCCCACTTTTTCCCTGTTATTGTTATAGTGGTGTCATCTGCAAAAGATTGAATATAGCCATCAATGCCTATATTGTACAAATCATTTATATAAATTATAATTAAAATTGGACGTAATACTGATCCTTGTGGCACTTCATAGCTAACCTGTGTTAAGTCACTCATAACATTTCCAATTTTAACAGCTTGCTTCTGTTACCTAAATAACTAGTAAACCACAAGAGTACTACATCTCTTACTCCATAATGTTCTAGCTTAGTTAACAATATATTATGAGATATTGTATCGAATGCTTTGGTTAAATCCAAAAATATTTTTATTACTTTTTTATTATGATCCATGTAATTTATTAATATTTCCGTTAGTTTATAAATTGCATCAGATGTACTTCTCTCTTTTCTGAAACCAAACTGATTTAATGCAAGTATGTTATTAGTTTCAAGAAAGGAAACTAATCTCTTTTTAACACATTTTTCTAATATTTTAGCACAATTACTAAGTAGCGATATTCGTCTATAGTTATTGAGATATATACTCTTTTATATACTGGTTTCACGAGTGGTAGTTTAAATTGATTAGGGAAAATACCTGTTTCTAAACTCATATTATATATATGCAACAGTGGTTTAGTTATTTCTTTTTTTACAGTTTTCAATATTTTAGCAGTTATTTCATCTAGTCCTGGAGCCGATTTTGCTTTTAGTTGGTTTATATAAAATGAGATTTCTTGTTCAGTAATAGGCGTAAAAAACATACTGTTTTTAGCTTTGTTTCCTAGATTTTCATTTACTTTGGTTAAATTTACATTTTTTACTAATCTTTCACCTATATTGCAGAAATATTTGTTAAATGTGTCAACTACTAGTTTAAGATATTGCTGAAAGTTAATGTTACCCGTAGCCGTTTGTAGTACTTTAATGTCCATGCATTTGTTTTCTTTTTTGTCAATAATGTTTGATATTACATTCCATAATTTACCTGTATTGTTTTCACAATTAACAATCTGCTTTTTATAGTACTCATTTTTTACCATTTTTATCAGTTCACTTACCTTATTTTTATATTTTTATAGTATTCTTTTATTTCTAGATTATCTTTATTTTTATTACAAGTATGCTTAATTTGTCTCTTTCTCGTATATGTAATATCAATTCATCAGCTATCATTGGCTTTAACTTACGATATTTTGGGATAGTTTTTTCAATTATTATTTGTGAAGCTTCAATACATTTTTGTAATGTCGAGATGAAAGCTGAAGTAGCTAAATTTACATCCAAACTTTGATACACATTCAACCAACTACACTTCTGTATTTCATTTTTTAGTCTTTTGTAATCTATAATAATTCGAGGTTTGTTTGTTATTGATTTATCGGCAATTTCCATTTTTTAGTTAACACTAGTAATATAATGATCTGTAATTGCCGTATGCAATATTGCTGCAGTGACATTTTGATTATATTTTTGCCTTAAAAAGATATCATCTATACATGTTTTAGTTGTTTCAGTTACTCTTGTATAATTATTTATACATGAAGTATACCCATTTTTATAAAGTATGTTTAAGTAGTTGTCTACATTTTCGTCGTACCTATTACTTAATATGTCAAAATTTATGTCTCCAATAACCAACCCATTTGTTTTGACATTTTTAAGTTTATTTTCGAAGGAGCGTAAGAATTCTCCTTCATTACCACTTGGCGTTCTATAAATACACATTAAATTATAATTTTCTTTGCCATATGAAATATTTAAACTTAGACCAGAAGCATCATTTAATTATAATTCTGTAATATTCTCAATACTAATATTATTATTTATGAATACCATTACACCACCTGCTTTATTTAGAGATCGTTTTGTGGAGAAACAATGATAATTTTTAATATTTATTTCATATTGATTATGCCATGTTTCGGAGAGAACTAATACATGTAAATTAAATTCTAAATTTTGTAATAAAATTAAAAGCTCATCCCAATTTTTACGAACACTTCTAATATTAAGATTCAAGATGTTGATACCAATTTTATCTTTAAACACATTATTAAATAAAGTAACAGTTTCGCATACATTAGTTTCGATATTTTGTTGAGTATTTATTTCTTCAATTATAGAATTTGTTTCAAGCATTTATTTAACCCTTCCTACAATTCTTACTACCTGTTTTTGCTGAAAATTACGTCAATTTATCAACATCTTCTGGCTACGTAATATAAAAACATCTTTATCACTCTCTCTTTTACGCAACTTTATGCTACCTGTACTATCTACCCACAGGAAGGCATAATTCTTTTCGCTTTTAATTTTCCTGGCTTTTCCAAATACCTTTCTGCGGTTTAGAGTTAGACTTTGATTGACATAGATGGGTTCATTATGGTTATATCCTAAGTGGGTACAATTGAGATTCCTCTTTACTTTACGTTTCTGGAGGAAATTTGCTTTAACCTCTCTCCGAACAAACTTAACCATTATTGTTCCTGATGTTTGGTGAGTAGCTTTCTTTAATCTATTGCATACATCTATCATCTCTCTTTCAATGTTTATGTCTAAAGCACGGCCCAACTGTTTTACAACTTCATATGTATCTTCGTTCGTTTTTTCTGGTACACCCTGTATTTCTAGCGGGTTTCGTCTTCCATACTGGTCGAGCTCATCTAATCTCATCTCAGTGTCTAGTAGCTGCTTTTTGAGAGCGATATTTTCTTCCTTCAGCTGTTCAATAGTGCCAAGGCACGCAGAAATGCTTTCTGATTGTTTTTAATGATGTCTGCATTTTCATCCAGTTTCTGATGCACCAGGTCAAGAGACTTTCCAAGTTCACGCTCAAGGTTGGTGTTGTTTTCTTTAATCACGGAGATATCATCTTTTAATTCTTTTAACAGTTTATAAATGTCTTCGATAGATGGAAGCACTTCATTCTGTTCTGAATTGGTATTACGCCTAGCTTTTATGCAACCTTTACACTTCCAAGGCAAATTTGATTGTTTCATATATTCCACGTCACTTTCTTTTAACTGCGAACATTTTAGGTGGGTCCAGTTTAGACACTCAATGCACTGAATTTTGAAGGTAACGTCTTGTCTTAGAACAGGTTTGGAACACTCAATGCCGGAGCTCATGATGTTTGTTTATATCTTATGATCGTACTCGTATTCAGATATTTGATGTTTACGTGTCAATCAATTTATGATTTTTGCAACAGATAGTAAAGTCAGCAAAATTATTTAACAAAATGTATCTAGTTAAATGTAAGAGTACTTAACGAATTCGTTATTCTTGTATCACTTCACTCACGTAAACAATATCACTTAAATTTAAACTAAATATTAGGAGCACTTTATAATGTGTCTTTACACGTCCATACCAGTGTTACCAGTCATGTTTTGTCCTTATTTTCTTTGATTTTAAGAAAAAACGATAGGCGGTAAAATATCATAGGATTTATTTAACCTCCAGTATATGATCACTGATGTTGATATACATCTCAGTATGGTATTAATACTATATACTTTGTCTTCATTTTCTTTCAGTTTAAGTAAAAATGAAGAGGGGTTAAGAATCTACTACACTAGGATTGATTTACTCCGCAGTATATGTTCACAGATGAAGATGTACACCACATTATGGTATTAAGATTAATTTTTGTCTTCATTTTCTTTGAGAGTATGAAAAACCGAGAACGGAGTAGAATATCCTAGGCCAGATTTTCCCCCGGTACATTTATACCTTATCGTGTAATTAATATTATAGGTTTTGTCTTTATTTTCGTTGAGTTTAAAAAAATAATGGGGGTTAGGAGTATCTTAAAATAGATTTAACTCGTGTATATGTTTACTGATTAAGATGCACAGTAGTGAATAATTCAGTTAGGCTGGGAGTGGGAAAATTCTCAAAAAAATTCCATGGGAACGTTCCATATGTGCTGTTGCTAAGCTGGTATATGTATGCTCATAGCCTTGGACGCCTACCAAATGTAGAAACAAGATGAAACATGCCTTTTTCTTCTTCACACCTTATATTGTATAGATATTTGAACCTCCCACGCCCCCGCGGCTACTGGAAAGCCGAACATCATAAGCGATTTTGCCCATTGATCCTATTCCCACGAAATCCATGTAGGTTATCAAGTGAAGGCGTAATGTTGATGATCGATTCTTCTCAGCAGGTTGTATGAAATTGGTCTTAGTTGCTAAGGTAAATATTGTCTTTCATGATTTTTTAAAAACGTGGAATGTGAAACAATACATGAGTCTCATAACGAAACACATACCCATACAAAATCGTGTTGCTAAGTGTTAGAATCACGTGTGAGATAATTTTTGTCCTGGGAGAGTTTACTGGGTCGCTAAGATGATCATGGTTCTTTCAAAACTTATTGAATTCCATTGATTGAACATAATCTAACAACGGAAGCTTCTTATATCATTTGATAATGTTTTCATAACGTAGGATGAAAATCTGTCATAGACCCATAAAGATGCGTGTATAAACAAAATGAAACATGACAATTTTTCAAATCTTGGTGTGAAAGGTATTATCGTACGTCTGTATTGATACCGTGACGAAATATGTTTTCGATGACTAGAACGCGACCTCGACTATGGTAGGCATGAACGAACTTCTTCTGACCTGATTCTCTAAGGCAAACACGTATATATATATATATATATATATATATATATATATACGGAGAACATTTGTGATTCAGATTTAACAGAGTAAATGTGCGTGGATTACATCATCTTCCGCGTAAAAACATTGGTGTTAAAAAACTGTAAAGATTGTGTGATTACCGTCTTTTCCGCCTAAAACTTTAGTGTATTTTGTGAGCTGTGAACAAAAGTGTAATACCTTTCGTTCTTATTAAAATAGGTAAGTAAACATATGTATCGCACCCCAACTAGAAGAGTGTTACATCTCGGAATCCAATGTTTTTGAAAACGGCGTTTGAAATTTCAAGAAGCTTAAGCTTTTTCTGCTGGCTAGAAGTACAAGTAGCCGGTGATTGTATAGCTGCAAGGGGACTTCCTAAACATCAAAGATCATGCGCTAACAGAAAATACCTCAGTATAACAACTTTATTACTTAACAAAATGTAATAATCTTATATGTAACACTATTCGAATAGGACTTTTCATATAATTGCAGATATAACATACAAAATATAATGAAATTTTCATGACATTTTCACATTTTTTTGGCTCTCTTATCCACATCCGCTTCAATTCTCTCTCTCTAAAAGTCTAATGTATGATTGGGGTGAAAGATGGTGATGTGCAAGTAAGATATTAAAAAATAGACTAGGTGAATTACAAAAAAATAAAAAATAGAGTATAACTTTTGTTATAAGTATCTTCAAAAATTTTTTTTTAAAAATTCTTGTTGAAGTGAAAACCTAACATGAATCACACATTCAGTTTACTAACAAACCTATGCAGCTTCTATTTATTTACAATAGTAGAATAATGAGGATATTTTCCTTAAAAATAATTCTTCAGTTTTATGCAGTTCAATAAAACACAATTCGGAATCACTGAACGTGTTAATTTAATAAAATATAACTACAACATTAAAGTGTGCGATAATTTTAAACAGATTTTAAAAATAATTCTTGAGTGTAATGCAGTTTAATAAAAGGATACACAGTTCGTTATCACTGAGGTGTAACGTTAATGGAACATAATCACAACATTAAAGAGTACAATAGTTTGAAACAGACTATTATAACATTTAAAGATTCCAATTGTTAAGAATTGAGTTTATTTTGTGATGTTCAAAGATGCATAAAGACCCTTATAAGCTTGTGGTATGGCGGAGCAGTTCACCAGAGACATAAGATTTTCCTTCTTTCGTGCAGGAATGCCCAGAGGTGTTTTGTATGCTGGTTTTATTCCCCATATGTTGAATCTCTCAATCCCAGAATAGGAAGCTGGGGTCGCAGAAACAGTATGCTTTCGGGTGGTTCTTGCTTCATGAGTCGTACGTTTAGATTGGTCAACAAACGCTTCTTCGAAATCAGATGCACCATAAGATGTTTTGTAGTAAAACTTCAATGGGTTATCCTTCTCAACTTTGAAAACTCTGATGTCATTGAAACTCAAGCATTCAAATTTACTATTCACGTTGACATTATTGCCTACTTTCTCAGCTAGATCCTTGAAATTCACAAAATCTTCATGAGTGTACTCAACAACATTGAAATATGGCTTTTTTTGGCGTTCCTTATTATCTGCTAATACTGGGAAGGAACATAAATTCCACCAGCCTAACGTGCAATCTTTTAATTGCTTTTTCTATCACAGAATGGACAGCATCACCTCGTTTTGCGTGTGACCTTTAACAAAATATTTATGTGTGATGCTATTTACATTGTCCAGTTTTGTAAACAGCATACATGCACATCACAAATAAGTACTTATTTTTCTGTTGTCCTCCACAATTGTCTGAATAAAATATAAAGTCTACCTTATTTGGAGATTTTCAGAAATATTTGCCATGTACTTGTATACACAAGTTGAAATCTCAATAGATCCCCTTTTTCCTTTTCCCTCGTGCCACACATTACAAACAGTTTCCTTACTCTTGACATCATAAATGGTGAAGTTGTATGTCGATAGTTTTGACTTATAATAAAAGAGTGATACGTCACCATTAGGTGTTGGCAGAGCTGCTTTCAAATCATAGCAAGAGACTATGACTCCATCTGATTCCACTCTCTTATCGGCTTCTTTCTCTGCTCTACAGAAATCTTTCTCTTTTAGATGAATGTCATATTTTAATGTAAGTTCTGCGTCAACACAATTAGCAGATTTGGCATTGGAATATTCTACACACAACTCGCACAAGTCTTTTTTGGGGACAAAAATGCCTAGGTTAAATTCGAAATTGAGAATTTTTTCAAACAGTGATTTTGTCCCGTACTGTTTTCCTTCTTTCTTACACATTTCGACATAATCACGGTAAATACCTAAAATAGTTTTTCCTCCATCGATATACTCTCTATTACTTTGTTATCTCAAGTAGTGACTCTCAATTCTAGGGATTGAGTTAATGTGTTTCCGCATATCATCTTTTATTTCGTCGAGTATTTTCCGATGGCGATCATGCTTCCCTCTTAAATCTTGCTCAATAACACCATCTTCTGATTTCTTCTTCATTACCGTGCTAACAACTCTGTGATTTATATCTAACGTGGACGTAAAGAAATGTTTGCATACACGTATTTTTTCTTCCCCTTTGAAGAAATAGTACGCCACATTTAAACCTCTTTTAGTTGTTGTAATTCTTGTTCCTCTGTTTGCTTGTGTGGTACATCCTGCAATAAATTCTCTTTGACGGTTAATGTCTCCCATTTCCCAAAAATCTGAGAATATCTTTCTCCGATATTCTTCATCCATTTTGGTTGAATAAGCAAAGTTGCAATTCTGACAAGTTTTCCTCGATGATCTGGCTGCGACTTCCTTATGTGTAGTCCTTGATACATATTTTTACCAGCATTTCTAAGTTGTTTTACAATATTTTCTTTCCATAATGATGGATCTGCCTTTCGTTTTCACCTCGTTTCGTGGTATCGGATGAACCAGAGTCATCGTTGCTCTTTGACTCCGTCGACGCATGATCTACGGGAGATAGTAAGGCAGAAGTGTTTTTAATTTCTTGCGACCGCCGTTTTCTTGAAGGTGGCTGCTTTCTATAGTTCTCGTAATCTTCAGAAGATGAACTACTAAGATCTTCTGAAAGCACGTCTGGATCCTTATCTGGATCACCACTATCCAAAATATAATCACGCCACTGTTGTTGGTCTAGATGAGACCTTTTTTCGATAGAATGTGTTCCTGGAAGTTGCACGTAACTGTCACACTTAGGGAAAAACTTGTTTCGCAAATTTATAATAGTTCGATAATCAACCGATTGCAAAAAAGTGTCGTGTTCAAAAGGCATCGGTTTCCAACACTCTCCTTCTTCAAATCTTAAACCAGTAGTTTTAGTTCTTTCAATCTGCTCTAGTTTTTCTTTGCAATCATTACCAGAATCACTTTCATTCTTGTGTGCACTGGATAGCCCATCATAAACCATATCCACTATACGTCGTCCGCGCTCCATTTTCTGAAAAGATATAAAAAAATAACATCGTAAAATTCTAATATTGATTAGTATTATTTTACATTAAATTACTAATGTCATGTAGCATACAAAACGAACCTGAAGCTCCTGGAAATGAATAGAGAAAGTTGAAAATGAACTGAACGCTCCACACGGGAAGTGAGATTATTTTGTCTCAAATTGAAATTACAATTTTGCATTTTAATAATCAAGGTAGTATTTATTAAAAGCAAAACTATAATAATGGATCTGAAAAAAAATACATATGTTTAGCATTCTGATAATTTTTAATACCATTATGTCCGGTGGAAACAAAAGTAATTCGGATTCTACGAAAATGAAATAACACTTAAATTCACAGAGAAAACATAATAGAGCACTTATGGAGGCGTGCTTTTGAAGCTGGAATTGGCAGACGTCAAGGCATGAACTAGATATCAGCGTAATGTCACTCGTAACGTCATTATCTGCGTTAGTTCTTCATAGCACCTGCCACAGCAACTATGGCTGTTTCTACCGGCTTCAACATGCCCAATGCTTTATAAAAGGAAATACGAGGATTTAATTCTTCATAATATCTATGGTTAAATTTTCCTACAACATTTGCGGTTGGAGGAATAAACAGCAGACAGTAACTCAATACCAGGAACAATCCCACTTCTGTAAGTTAGAAAATGCAGATGACAACAGACAACAATGTTATTCCTGTAAACAGAACAAAGAAATAATTCTTCTTGAGCCTCAACAAAGTTTAGATACTCTTATACGATTCTGATATTTAATTGATTTTTAGAAGGGATATTTACGAAAAATGTGTTGTCGGAAACAGCATACCTTGGAAAATCGAAAATAGTATTACGTTAAATTTAAAGTGACATTATTCAAGATGTAATAATATTTCGTCGTGTTATAATGCTAAGTGATGTAACTGTAAAGTAGGTACATTATTAGAAACATCAATATCCTTTTACATTAATACATTTACCTCCCATTTAGGTAAAAGATGAATGTTACATAATGTTAGATTACAACAAGAAGAGTGAGATGGGAAATAAATACTGTTTCCAAGAACTTGAATATGGGTGTATCTATATAAATAACGTTTTTCTACAAAATGCAATCAATTGAACATTTAACAATATAAGACGAATACAGTTGCATCTGCATATGTAACGGTCATCTATTGAAGAGAATTCAAAAAGTAACTTACCTTCAGCCGAATACAGTTGCAACTGAGATGTAACTCTCCTCAGCGATGTTCACCCTTCGGAAGCTCGCTCACTACTGACGTATAGATGATGCAACACTACTAGACACTCGTAGGAGGTCATTTACCCAAAACCGATGACCGTTATTAACGCTCCCAAGCGGAAACCAGACGAGATATTATTATCGTTTTTTTACAGGTGAAAGAGCGCACTTTTCTTTACTAGATTATAGGTTTATCTCAAAATCGCTATTTTCGGAGATGTAACACTCTTCTAGTGGGGGTGCGATATGTATGTTCTTTCTTCATTTAGTTATAAAGGCAGTTGAAAGAACAAGTGTATTTATGCATAGCTCAGTTTAGTTTCTAATATTAAAAAAAACATAGACACATACATACATATTTCACTTTCTCTGCTTGTTAGCACATTAATAAGAATTATATAGTACAATAAGAATTATATAGGCAATGGTAAAAGGTTATTTGCATCTTGGAGTCAGAAATATTTACGATATGTTGAAAAAAAGAAGGAGAAGAAACATAAAATGAGAAATAGTCTGAAATGTTATAGACATTTTGTGCGTGTTGGAATATGTTTATAGTAAAACTTGTAAATTATGTATATATTTTAAAATAAAATAATAGTCTTAGGATAGTTAGAAAAGATAATGAATTATTAAGAACAAAATATTTCACTTACAATTTTGAGTAGGTTTTGGGAATTTTTTATATTTGTGATTGTATTTTATAGCTCATTATATATTGTAATAATATTGATCAAGAGATTGAAAAGAAGCTGATCTCCTGTTAGGTCTAGACAGGTTAGTTTAGCTCCCCTACTTTTAAAGGGGGCGTGTCACCCATAGGTAATTATAGGTGATTAAGTTTATTCTTGTTTAAATTATGTAAAAATTGTATTGTATTAAAATCCAAACCTTAAATCTGTTAACTTGATGAAACAACATGAAGAAATAAGAGAGAGAAGAACATTTGAAAAACTCATTACGCGATGGTTTGTTTACATATATATAATAATTTGATAACATATACGAGACAGGATTCTGCAAAATTAAGTAAATGATGTATTGAGAAAAGAAATGTAAATTTTAATTAAGAAAAAAATTTTGTAACAAGAGATTGTAACATCTTGTAAACACAGAAATCTATTTCGGGTATGGCATAACAGTCAGATTTGGTGACACAGGCTGTTAGGGGTATTCCGGTCATCGCGTGACAATGAAGAAACTGAAGTTCCTTCAAACAGATGGGACAACAGAGAGATTTCCAGACATGAGGTTGCAGATTCCACTGTCTGGAATACGAAATAGAAACCTTGTGAAGGATGGGACCAAGATCAGTAGAGATTGGTGGATCAGTGGAGATTAGTCGATCAGTCGAAATTAGTCTTAGTTGAGAGACAGTTCATCGTACTTAAGTCTTGGGTTCAATGAGTTGTTCAAACGAGAAGCTACAGTAACTTTCCAAATAGCTAGCACAGTTATCTTCTATTTCTTCTTCTCACTTCAGTAATTAAAACCAAAGTGGATTATAACGTTTAGATCGTCAACTACAATCTACGGAGAACTCATTGAATATGTGGGCAAGTGATTGCCACGATAGATCCAGAATGTGGAACATCCAATTCATTATCATCCAGGAGCCGAGAACCTAAGCAGTTATGAGTTTCCTGTCTGTATTGTTGCCTGTGATTAAATCATCAGATATGCCGGCCTGTGATCTGACTGTGTATGAATTACTTATTAATCTATTATGACATACTAATTAATCTATGAATATTGTCATACTTACTACACCTTATATAAAGAATGGAAATACACGAATATCCTAGGGAAATTGGAGTTATTGATTTAACAGTCTAACCTCTCGCAAAACAATATTACAATTAGATGTAAATTCCCATCCATTTCACATAATGCATGGAAGGTGCTTTCTTCCGTCATAACTCTTCTATCTCCTAACTAAGGCATGACGCAGGGAAGTTCCCAATACTTTGGGGGAATTATTTTTTGCTTCATTAACGTTTCCCCGTGTCTCTAACGGTGGTGGGCAGCTTGCAGGCCACTGGTTGGGTAATGTTAAAAAGGAGAAGTGGGGCGAGCGCAGATCGTCGCTGCGGATCGGCCAATTTTTTGGCGAGATGTTGCTAGTGTCCATCCGTAGTCGCCCGACGCTAATAACATGGGGTTATATTTGGTTTGCTTAGATAGTTTGCTGAATCTTTAAACCATTATTACGATTATTTTCATTAACAATTTTCATACAATGAGAGACATTATTGTAATACATTAAACTAGTAACTAACGCTAATTACTTCCAAAATAGCAGTTCGCCAATGAATAACAGCTTCCAGCAAAGATCTTAAGGAAATTGAGTGCTTTATTTCGTAGATATGTTTGCTATCTAAATATATCTTTTGGAAGAAAATACTGAATTCTACTAGAAAATGAAAACGTAAGATGTGTATATGTGGTAGCTTTTCAGTCATTTCTAAGACTAATATTGATATATGTTGGAAACAGCGTTTCCTTTAATGCTAGAACTTAGACTTTAAAAATGATTTTTTTTATATAGAAACTACATGAAAGTTGTAGTTTTCCATGTGAATATTGATAAAAAACAATGTTCATACTTTTCTATATACTTTAGTTGTTCTCTTCATTTTCCTTTGACTTCTTAATGTGATTATTTCCCCATGGTGAAAGTTGACTTTAGCATTCACAATTAGCTTTTTAAACATTAATTTTAAATATTTTATTCAAAATTGAATTTAAGTTGTGCAAAGCGTAGATTCCTTCAATAATTTCATAGTATTTTTCAAGAGACTTTGTATACTCGGGGAGGCGTGAAACTAGAATTGCTAAAATACTGACAAGAAAGGTTGAAAGCGTGCTCCTTGGTAGACTTTTATCAATGACTTCCATCTGAAATCATCACTAGCCATTAGTCAACTGTTTCAGCTTAGACCTCTCTAGGCCTGTTGTCCTAGCAGTTGAATTTCAGTTCTTAATATCAAAAACTAGAAAAGGAAAAGACGTTCTGTCAACCAACAAAGTGATGTGGAAACCAAATTTATATCTCATGCAAAATTTCTTTTCTTTTGTTTTGTATGTTATGGTCTTTATTACTACCAGCCCAAGTGCTTGGGTGGAATTGATGACTTACGTTTCCAAATCACTCCACAGGCCAATTTCGGGGAGTTGGATGTATTAGATTTGATGAACGCAAACTGCATTGCTTCGAACATTTTAATAATATTGTTCTCTCTTTCGCAGTGTCATTATTGGTTGTATACTACTCGTTTGTGCTGAGGACGAATAACTCCAGTATACATTTTCAAATTTACAGTATATATATATACACACTTTACCTTAAGATCAGTACATAAAGGGCGACATTCTTAGATCGGGATATTATGGTTCAGAGGTAAAGCGCTCGCTTCTGATATGTGAGGTTCCGGTTTCGATCTTAGTTCTCAAGTGTGTTTTGTCGGAGGGAAATATTGTGTTCGTAGATTTTCCCGGTGTGATCTCCTTTCTACAAGTGTGTTCATTCATCCATTTCCCATTACATCATCGTCTCCCTTAGTCTGGAAAATTCTAGTGAAAAGATTATTTTTTTTTTTAAAAAAAGGCATAATTTATTCAAAATATCGCTGCTATGCTCTGTGGGTAAAACTGGGAGATTATCGAAAATTTCTGATGATGGAAGAATTAATGCAATTAAGGCAATTGGAAAAAATAAAATAGAAGTGATATTTCCTGTATTACATTTCCACTACAAACTTAAAATTGTTCTACTCGTATCATTAGAGCAGAGAGTCAAATCTCTGGGTCACAATCGATTCCGTATCTTTATTTTACTAATTGGTGGTTAACGTGGAATCGTTTTGTTAGGTACCTCACCTAACCTTCGACCACCTGTAGTGCTACACGTTCAAATTAGAATAGTAATTAGCTCAAAATTTTTTACTTTTGTCCTCCAACTAAAGATAAAATTTTTCATCCATCAAATAAACGAGGGAGTGGCATTTCAAAATTTATGACACTTGAATCACCTCTAGTGAGAGATCTTGAAAATCAGTTTTGAAGGAGCTCAGAATATTATCCAATTTTTGTCCATTTTTGCCCACCCAAGAAAATATTTTGTACAGTTAAAATAAACGAGGTGAGGCAATTCAACAATTTGTTGGACTTTGATTACCTGTAGTACGATATTTTCCAATTCCAAATTTAAGTAGCAAAGAATTTTGTGCAATTTTTGTGTTTTTTTGTCCACTCAAGAAAATGCTTTGTACCATTCAAATAAACGAGGAAGGGTCATTTCAAAATTTTGGGCACTTCGATCACCTTCAGTGGTCTTCAAATTCGATTTATAAGTAGCTAAGAATGTTGTCATTTGTTTCATTTTTGTCAAAACAAGATAATGATTTTTACCACTCAAATAAAGGAGGGAGGGTCATTTCAAAATTTTCATTTCAAAATCACCTGTGGTACGAATGTTGTCCAATTTTTGTCTATTTTTGTCCACACAAGAAAGAATCTGGTAGCATAAAGATAAATGAGGAAGGGCAATTTCAAAATTTGTTAGACTTCCATCACTTGTAGTGCGAATTCATCATACTTGAATTTTAACTTGCTGGGTTTTTTTTTTAAATTTTGTCCATTTTTGTCCACTCAAGAAAGTATTTTGTGCCATTGAAATAAACGTGGAGGACCGTTTCAAAGTTCTGGCACGTTGAGCACATGTAGAGCGACTTATTCAAATTGGAATTGAAATTAGCTCAGAATGTTGTCCAATTTTTGTCCATTATTGTCAAAAAACGGTTTCAGGTAGTAAAAGAACTCACCCCAAACTTTGAAAATTGACGCCTAAAAGATAATAAGAATCGAATCGAAGTGAATAAAAATTTAGCACAGATATTGTAGACATAAAATTTGGGTATACGGGTTTCGTATTTTCCTGAGAAAGACGGTTAGGTGGGGCACGGACCCCTCCTGATATTTTATTACTAAATTTCAAAACGACTCGTAACAGTATGTCAGATATGTGTAACGGCATGAAGTCTTGCAACGTAACTTTGTGTATGGACAACACGCAAAGAATAAACGAATATGGGTTTTTATATTCTGTGGAAAAACGATTTTAGGGGACAAACTGTGACGCTGGGTCTAAAAATATGGTTACATTGCTCTTTATTGAAGGAATTGAAAAAGGCTATTCTGGATTGAAGGAATTGAAAAAATGAGCATTTTACAAAACAGTTTTCTCTTTTAGCTTGTCACAAGCTGGCAACAGAGAAAGGAAATACGCAAAAACCTCAAAGGTGACTGTGATTGCTTTCACTGCGAAAATCTCGTAGGATGTTTGCTTGTTGAACGTTATGCTTGGTTACTAAGAGGATACACCGTCACGATTTTGACAACGTCACCCCGCATTAAATGCGGAAATTTGGTTAATAGTTAAGGATCTATGGACAAGTCATAGATAGATGTGGATAACTCTAGAAGTCATGTCATTGAAATCTTCCGGCGGTAACAGTCACGCTGTCCATGTGCGTACAAGTGTATCAGGACATGTATCCTGGGTGCGGTTCCTTGCTAATAGCCAATCAGGACGGAAAAGAGCAATAAGCTTAAATATTTGTGGATCTGACGAAAAGGGATGTACTGACTGATATGAGGTTAGGGTGTGTCCCTCGTAAAATAATAAAGAGGGACCTGAAGGTCTTAATGATTGATTCGGACACTCAGAGACGCAGAGATTTGGATATTCGGAGCTTCGAGATCCAGCAATTCGGGACGTAGGTCATCAAGTTGCTAAGTGTTAGAAGACTTCTAGTGCAACGTATGTACGAGCACTTGTTGCATTATTAATTTCAAGTTAAGAGATGTCATGCAGAACAATAAAATGATTTGCCAGCCTATCGTAAAACTTTCAAGGTTGAGAAATGAGGTCGTATATTCGTATTTCATCTTCCATCTCCAATAACTTAAATATCTGAATAACATACCTGTTAATCAATCTATATTAGTGTACCTAACTATCAATGAACTATTAGATATAAAATTGATCTTGTTAAATCATTCGATTATATGTTGTTGTATATTACACTTTTAGTTATGTAATAAACTTGCTTTTTAGAAATTATGTTGGCATTCCCCTAGAATAAACCACTTTTTCCCCTGAAAAGCATGGTGTAATTTAATTATATTTCATTTGTTACATCCTCTACGGAAATAGCGTGAGCAGTTCTCTCATGAATGTGGAATTTAACGAGCTAAGTAAACAAAAAGAGACCTGCATATCGTCACTAAACGTCCCCACTCAAAATTGTGTAAGTTGACGCCCGAAAGGCAAGAAGGTGTGAACCGAAGTGAATTAAATTTTGCTCAGATATTGTAGACATAAAATGTTAGTATACGCGTTTCGAATATATCTGAAGAGACAGTTAGGTGGTGCACGGACCCCTCCAAACCTTTGATCACGAAATATCAAAAGTGCTAGTAACAGCATATCAGATGTATGTAACGACATGAAGAATTGCAACAAAGCATTGTGTATGGACAATACGCAAAGAATAAACGAATGCGAGTTTTTATGTTCTGTGGAAGAACGGTTTTAGGGGGCAAACGTCTCCAGGCATAATTTTGAAAGTTGACGCACGAAAGACAAGAAAAAGCGAACCGAAGTGAATGAAATTTTGAACAGATAGTGCAGACGTAAAATGAGGATACGAGTTTCGTATTTTCCTGGAAAAAAAACGGTTGGGTGGGGCACGGACCTCTCCAAACATTTGACCACGAAAATATTGTAAGCCTTAAAGGTGCCTCTGAAATATTGTATATACTATTTGTGCACTTACTGTTGATCTTCGAAATTTCACAAACCGGATGGATACAGTTGTGAAACCCGAAAGGTCTTATTTTACATATCCAATATCTACACACAATTTCATTCGCTTCTGTCCACTCCTTCCGCGACCAGACGCCTCGGTCCACCCAAATTTTTTTCTCTTTTCAGGATGAACGTATTCCCCCATCTAACCTATACAATTTTTGGGCACAACTTTATGCACTTCGGTCCACTTGCTTTTGCTTTTGGACGTCAATTTTCAAAATTTTCTGTGGGGGCTTTGCTCCTTTACCGTTTTTTTCGCAGAAAGTAAAACGTATTAGTTTCTTGCATATTGCCACTACAAAAAATATCGTTGCAATTGTTCATGTTCGTTAGGCACTTCTGGCATAGTGTTGTTTGCACTTTTAATATTTAGTGATCAAAGATTTGGATATGTCTGTGCCTCACCTAACGGTTTTCCTTTTTAGGAAAATACGAAACCCGTACTCCCTCATTTTATGTCTTCAATATCTGTGCACAACTTCATTCACTTCGGTTCACTTGTCATTGTCTTTTGAGGGTCAAATTTCAAAATTTTGGATGTGGGTTTTTGCTCTCTAAAACAGCTTTACCGCAGAAAATGAAAATACACGTATTCGTTCATTTTATATGTAGTATCTACCTAACAAATCTTTTATCAAAATCGGAGTGTTACACTTTGAAGTGTTACTTGTCAATCATTGTAAAATTATTTTCGTTGTTTCTCCAACAATAAGAAATTGTCTGACAGGAGAAGGGTCCAAATGAATGAATCGAGTTTCGGGGTGAGACCTAGTGTTACTGATAGAGTATGTGTAAATATGTAAATGTGTAAAGTTATAAGGGCTGAAAGTCATAAGAAACGGGAGGGGGCGTGAAAATTGATGGGAGAAGAGCTATGCTATGTTATTGAAACACATCAAATAAACTGTTGAATCGTAAAAATAGTGAAAGATAGACAATGCAAACGGTGGTTGTTTCACATATTGACAAAATATGATCTACTTGAGCAAAGTAGATTACGAAATTCCGACGGCAACTTGAAATCCCCCATTTTGAAATCTGTGATTATTTTGGAAACGGAAAGGTAGCAATGTGATATATCAGTTAGAGCCAGCGTGTTCTCAAAAGTCAATTATGAACTTTAGTGATCTGTACTTATTTGTTATATTATGATAATCTTCATAGTAATTTACGAAAATCTAGGAGACTAACACTCGTATGTTGAAAGTTTGGACTATCACGAAAACAAATGTAAATCGAACATGTCCAAAGCCAAGAAAACTAACCTCAAAATTTGATATCCAAATTGTATATTATTATATGTCATTGTCAAATATCAAATTTCGCTGTTAAGATATATGCGTTATTTCCTATCAAATAATAGGACTAATAATGCTAAAAGACTCACAAATCAAATTTAGTTCGTACCTTTAGCATTTCTTACAATCAACGCATAATTGTAGTTCTTAGTCTTTCGAAAATTATGTGCCCCATAGACTCCTTCTACCATACAAATAGTAGTAGCAATAATACAACCTGTCAATAATTTATCTTAACTGTAATCCACATACAAACTGTAAACAACCCCCCTGTGAAATGAAATGAAGTATTTTATTTTAAGGAACCACTTCGGCTAATCGAGACAATGATTAAGGCAAGTGAATGTTGATGCAAAGTATGATGGAATGAGAATGTGGAAGGAAATTGAATTATCCCAAGAAAATCCAAATACAATTCGAAGGTGTCCACCACACAGTTTCATGGCCGAGAATTTAACCAGAGGCCCCAACTGTCAGAGGCAAGTGTTTACCACTGAGTCACCGTGTCCTCCCAAATCCCTAAAAGACGCGGGCATCCAGTTAACAATAACTGACATAGAAAACGTACTTACCATTTTCGAACAAAAAAAACTCCCATATTCTGACCGTTTGTTCTTCTTGTATGTTGGCTTATAACATACAATATTTGGTATATTGACACATCTGTCAGAATCATAGTGTTTCCTCCAAAGTAGGGACAGGGTGACTTAGTAATAGAGCGCTTACTTCTGGTGTGGGATGGACCTCGATTGATCCCAGACTATAAAAGTTTGTAGTGGATACCATCGTACCCGTGAGATTTCTCAGGATTATCCTGTTTTCTCCTACATTCTCATTTTACGAATTATTTCCCAGAAATTAGCTTCCGTCTATTACCTCTCTTTATTGTTGGATCGGATTTCAGTTTAGTATCCCTTCGGTAGCAAAATTACATCAGATAAGGAGCTGTGGATTAACGTGAGATCCGAACTGCGTGCTCTCCCACCGCGAATCGGAGCCGGGTCTCCTATGCAAAAGTTGCCCACGCTACCGCATAGCCATGCGTGATCTCTCTGTCTTCATTACCCTAGAAGGCATAACATTTAAACTTTATGAACTTCATATTGTTTCAGGACTTCCTCGATAGCCAATTCTATACTGAGACAAAATAGATCAATGAAATGTGTCTATCATCTCTTTTTTATAATTTTAAAGATCTTCTTGTAACTTTGACCGTGTTCTAAGACTCCTGTTCGTTGAAATATCGTATTTAATTGTAGTTAACTTGCCTTAGTCAACGTTTCATAAAATATCCCAATAATTTTTCGATTTCTTTGGGGTGACCTTTGTGATACCCCGGTACCATATTGAGTTGTCATTAATGGAAGCTATGGCTAGAAATAATATACATTTCCTTTCCCCCGACATCGATTCGACATTTTGTTCTCGAATTACGGCTGCTTTGGGCATTTTTCTGACTGGTTTTTGGCTGGCCATAGCGCCAAAAGATTGTCTTATTTTGGTGTCAAAAAGGAGCTCTCAAACGTTGTCGGTGTTGTTTTGAAACACCCTCTATATTTCTATCATGTTTCTGATTAGCATGTGTTTGCCAATCAATTTCCAGTATTCCCAAAACAAACCAAAAGTGAACTAAATTCACGAAATCGCCTTCCCCATGCTTTCTTCTTGTATAGTACTTATTATATATTTATATTGTAGTTGAGATAGATTGCCAAAATTTATTGAAATATCTGGTTAAAATGCTATTAGAGGAATTCCCTCTTTAGTACAGAACTTCCATCCCTGCATCCTACCGCCATTTTAGGCGAGATGGGATTACGTAAGATGGGAATTACCATCTTGCCTAAAATGATGAGATATAAGTGGCTGATAAATCGTTAGGCGAAGTGGAATTAGGCTAGATGCGATGGAATCATCTGAAAAGGTAGAGAGACGGTAGGTAGCGGCATGACGTCACGCAGTCCGCCATGCCTATCTTTGACCATTGTAATTGATTAGGAACTGGGGGAACACCGTATAAAGTATTTTCTGGAGGTGAGGATGGAGTTCCCCGCGTTTCCAGGCACTTTCACCACTAAGTATCAATTGCTGTGAGGACTAACGAAAAATATTGTAATAATAATAATAATAATAATAATAATAATAATAATAATAATAATAATAATAATAATAATAATAAAGGATCTGAATGGTAAAGATATTTTTCATCTTTCTTTACAATTCCTGTGTGCTTCCGTGGATCTGGTTGTATTGCTTTTATAATTAATAAAGAGGCTTCAAACAACAATATGATTTTTATAGAAGAAAAAAGCCTTATCATTTGTTTTACAAAGAACTAAGCACCTGACAACTGACCTTGTGTCTGTTTTTTTTAAACCACAATGTTACAAGACACAGAAGCTATGAGTGCTGGAGCTTGCTTTTCTTCCCTGCGGGCATGTTCAGTACTAAAATTAAGACTTTCGTTCTGTCAATTTATGTGTAGCTAACAGTCAATCACACAGGTTTTTGCAACGCTGAATATTACAAGAAAGGTTTTGTTCATCGGATAAGAAGCGAAGTCCATCGTACGTTGTAATCCCTTCCCCTCTTTTGCACTTTGTGTGAAATTTAACTTGTATATTGTAGTAAGTTATAGAAAATGGAATGCTATTTTCTGAAGAGAGAATGACATTATCGAATAAGATTGACCATTATCACAATATATTCAACGTGAAAAATATTCATTTATCAGTCGTCATGCTTAGTGTTTGGACTGAAATTCCCATAATGTTTTTTTTTCTAATATGAGCTCCGAGCTTCTTTGTGGCTAAGTAGTCAGCGTACGCGCCTTTGTCGTGATAGAGCGGGTTCGATTCCGGTGAGAGCTCCTGTACTTCAGATTTCACGATTAATCAGTAGGTTACGTATCATGAAGCCTCGCTGCTAAAAGGGACGTCAAAATCATCTCATCTCATATTGAGCACCATATAACTCCGAGGGGAATTTTGTTCCTGGAAAACCTCCCAAAATCAACAATGGTACGAAATAAAACTCCAATGCTACATGTCAATCATTTCCAACTCTATGCTCTGCGACCTAGTTTGCTTTTCATATTTTCAGTAAACTAGACAGACAAAAGGAAGAACAGAGGCTTTCCTTCGAGGGTGGGAGTCACACATGCCCGTATCCATGGGGAGTCTAGGGGGCCGGGCCCACGCTAAATTTTTACATGAGAATGAAATATGAGCATTAAAGAAGTAAGTCGTTAGGATTTTTTTGTTTTAGGATGATACCAGATTCGACTTCTGGTGTAAGCTAACTTTCAGTCCTGTGTCATTTGCAGGTTTCGTCTCATACAGATTCGTTGAAAAACCTCTAAACATGTACTATGACTACTATTTGAACTAAAGTTGTTTTTTTGCAAAAGAGATATAAATTTCTTGCTTTATACTCTGCCCTGTAATCCAGTTTTCCTGGATGTGAGATAGTATGGTTGGGAACGGCCTGTCAGGTTCAAGTTCCGAACCCACATTAAAAAGAGCTTCCTTTATTACCTTGGTGTTGTATAAGGACGAAAACAAAAATATACGGATAGCTCTATTAATAGATATTATAGGAAAGATATTTTAAAAAATAGGTGGTTTGAAATAGAGAAAGGACAGTACCTGAGCTTTATTAGTATTACTAGCATATATTACCCGCCTTGGTAAGTTGAAATGAAAATCTAAATTCAGAACTCTGTATTTCATGTGTTTAGTATCCGTGAAATATGGTGTTCTCGTTTTTAATGGCATGGATTTAAACAGCATCGGAAATATCATTGATCATCTTGGCGACCGCAAAAATCATAGATTCGACACAAATATGGTCATTTTCGGTTGTTTATATGTAGATTTTCTCCTCCCTCATGTTGCGGGGCATGGCATCGAAAGTGTCACTGTTTACCTCAGCGACCCCCCACAAATGTGGATTCAGCACTTATTACGAGGGTCACTACGAAAGTTTTAAGATACGCATTGTTGTGTCACAGTATTTGAATTTCAACAATTGCGTTCGGTAGTGATATTCAGCGCGAAGAAGCAAAGCAAGTTTCAACTCGCCTCGGTTATCGGCCTGGCCGTATAGCCTTCACTTGTTTGTTGATGTGAGTAGTATTCGGCTGGGTTTAGGATGGAGCTCAAAGGGGAACATTTTCGTTCAATGACCCTTTACGATTTTAAAAGTGGTTTGAACGAGACACAAAGCATTGACCGTTTTCACGGGGCATTTGTAGACCTTTCTCCTTCACGTGCTACAATTTTGCGGTGGTTTGGTGAACTCAGAAGAGGCCGGACATGGCTTAAAGATGAAGAGAGAGCTGGACGTCCGGCAGCAGCTCGGTCAGATGAAAACATTGGCGCTGTGAAACCCACCAATCCTTTGATATTCAGTGATCGAAGCACTCCAAGTTGATAGGTCTTCGTCTTTCCCCGACTCGTTCTTCCTGGGAAACCGAAGAGCATACTTAATGTCTTAAAATATTCAATGTTTTCTCATCGAGAGTGGAACCTGAACCCTAAATATGATTTCATTTTGAAAGCTCTCTCATTCGAATCGAACACAAGACGAGTACTTCACGATTTAGAATTGAATTAATCCTTGCCAGGAAAAAAAAATTTCAAGTATATAGGACTTCGTATTGATTTTAGCGTAGCGTATGATATACATTAATCGAAGCTCTACATTTCGAAGTACTATAATGCTTTCAAGTGTTCAATGCTTCCTTTCTCTCTCTCATCGAGAATCGAATCCGGGCCAAAGTGGTATTAAAACCTAAATAAAACATAAAAATAAATTTAAAAAATACAGCATCACATTATTATTATTATTATTATTATTATTATTATTATTATTATTATTTTGCTAGTGAAATTGAAACAGACAACTAACCTTGATTGTAGCATCGCTAACTTACGATATAAAGGTTCTATACACAGAAATACACTTTGGTAGGGAGCTGGGATCGAATTTGGTACTTCATGATTTTAGAATTAACTAGTCCTTGCATTAGCCCTTGCATGAAAAAAAGAATTTCATGTATATAGCATTTCGTTTTCACGACAGAAAAGATCGAATTAACTTAATGCCTTAAAATATTCATTGCTTTCTCGCCGAGAATCGAATCCGGACCATAAATATGCTTTCATTTTGAAAGTTCTCTCACCGGTATCAAAACGCAAGACCTGTACTTCACGAGTCTCCATGATTGTTGCTTCGCCAACTTATGATATAAAGGTTCTGTACACAAAAATCCACTTTGGTAGGGAGCTGGGATCGAATTTGGTACTTCATGATTTTAGAGTTAACTAGTCCTTGCATGAAAAAAAATAATTTGACGTATATAGCACTTTCTTTCACGATAGAAAGAAACGAATTAACCTTCTTACGTCCTTCGGCGATTTTTCAACTTGATTATCTCGGACACTATGTGAGCTGCGATCATCATACTTCGTGACTTTTAGTTCTTTTTCCAAATATGTGTTTTTGTAAACATTTCGATTCAAAACTTAATCCTGTTACGTCACAGTAGAAAAACTAACACATAAGTTCCTCGGGTTCATTTAGACCCATTAGTTCAATGAATATTTAAGTGACTAAAAATCATTATAGAATGGATTTCTGATGATAATACCTCAATAAAACAATGCAAAAATTGTTATTATTATTATTATTATTATTATTACTATTGCACTGTCCGGAAATAATTTAGTTTCTTCCAGTATATTGTACTGAGAAAATTGTTTAGTTTTTTTCAGATACCTTGTACTGGTAACATTGTTTAGGTTCATTTTGGATTAGTTTTTATTCATAGTATTGTGTGTTTCCTCGTTGTGCAATAGAGCTCCTCCGTGGATAAGCGGTTAGCGTATGCGCCTTTGGCGTGGGAGGCCCGGGTTCGATTCCCCGGGGGAGCTCATGTGGTTCGGATTCCACGTTAATAAGTAGGTCCACGTCTCATATAGCCTCGCTGCTGAACGTGATATATGAGACCCAAAATCAAATCAACTCAACTCGTTGTGCAGTAATTATAGTCTATTTTGGTGTCTAAAATGACTGCTTTGACACTGGAAGTATTCAAAACTTTCTTACTTTTTCTGACGGTGAAGAAGTGACATCTGAAACGGAGGATCAATTACCAGTGCTGGAGTCTTTGTCTTCGTCTTCCCTGTCTGATGAAAATTCTTCGGAATGCTCCGATTGAAACTACATCAAGACTTCCCTCGTGCCTAAGCGGTTGGCGTACGCGCCTTTGGCGTGGGACACCGGGGTTCGATTCCTGGCGGGAGTTCATGTGGTTCGGATTCCACGCTAATCAGTAGGTCCACGTCTCATATAGAATTGCTGTTGAAAGGTACGCTAAACTAAAATCAACTCAACTGAAAACTACATCAAATAAACAAAAATGTGCTAAGAACAAATGCAGCCCAAGAAATCGTACAATCGCTCCGTAGAGAGACACAGGATGAGTGTGTTCATCAAACGACGAGTAGCTCTGATGTTCCGACGAAAAGAGGTATTGCCACATGTGAAAGGGAACAGACAACAAAAGTACGATCAAATACAGTTTGTGAAACAAATTTATCGGTAAGAGACATTTCAATCAGATTTGTAAGCAATGTCAAAAGCACCAAAATGGGTGTTCACATGTTTCAAGTAGCATAAAAGAAAACAACCACTTACGTCGATTTTCGTCGTCAGGGGTTTTCGATAAAAGTTAACAGGAATGTATAAGCTAACCTAACCAAAAAGTAACCTAAATAAAACATGCTTGTAGCAGAACATTGTAAGTCAAAACATATGATATATATATATATATATATATATATATATATATATATATATATATATATATATATACGTGTTTGTATGTGTGTGTGTGTCTGATGTTTTAGTGTTCCAGATGCAAGGGCATCTCCGGCATGTTAAATTTCGGTGAATAATTAAGTAATTGTACAAGTATTTCTAAATATTTGACATATATCATGTATTTAAAAAAATATAGGGTGTCGAGAACATCACCCTTACTAGTGACGTTTGTCTAGAGTAGATTTGACCCATCTTTTGTTATATTTGACAGAAACCAGTAACAACACTATTGCATGTACAGATAGTGTAAATTACAAATTGAAACATAAAAAATGAATGTGTCCATTTTGATCCAAAGGAACTTATGTGTATGCAAAAATCGAGGGACGTACAAGGGTTAACTTAATGCCTTAAAATAATCATTGCTTTCTCACCGCGAAACGAACCCGGACCCTAAATATGCTTTCATTTTGAAAGTTCCCTCACCGGAATAAAAACGCAAGACCTGTACTTCACGATTGTCCATGATTGTAGCTTCGCTAACTTATGATATAAAGGTTCTGTACACAAAAATCCAATTTGGTAGTGATCTGGGATCGAATTTGATAGTTCATGATTTTAGAGTTGAACTAGTCCTTGCATGAAAAAAAAGAATTTCACGTATATAGCACTTCGTTTCACGACAGAAAGAAACGAATTAACTTAATGCCTTAAAATATTCTTTGCTTTCTCACCGAGTATCGAACCCGGACCCTAAATATGCTTTCATTTTGAAAGCTCTTTTACCGGAATCAAACGCAAGAACAGTACTTTACGAATTAGAGTTGAATTAATCCTTGCATGGAAAAAAAGAATGCCTCACTCTGATCAAAACCTCAGCTGACTATCTAAAAAGATCATGAAGATATACTCATTATTATAAAATCAAATATGACCAAAAATATGAATCATATTCCCTTAACATTTTATTTGATAGTGTACAAACACAGCCAAGTTTACGGAAAACGAACTCTACCGTTAATGGGTGTCAATGAAATGGACTTCTGTTCATAAAGAGGCAGAAAATATTTTTCATTTATACTGAACTGTGTAGTACTAAATCTAGTGCATTTAATAATAATATTAACACTAATAATAATAATAATAATAATAATAATATGGTGAAATTCAAATCTTTTATTATTTTCACATAACATTTGTATTTTGCGATCGATCAATACGTTTAAATGTGGTAGGATTTTTAAATTAGTATACTAATGTTGTTGTTATTCCAATACTTCTCTTTTAGGAATTAAGAAACTTCATTTAGAATGGTTGATCTGAAAAGAAAGCGTACGGACGTCTTTTTTAACTAAGGAAAAGCTGTACACTTATCTCCATTGCGACAGTCTTCAGTTCGATCACAGTACAACGTACGTTTACGGTAAACAATATTGTGTTTGAAGATTTTATGAATTTTCCAGAAAGTCCACACGGTGTGGGCCGTGATCGAATCAGGGACCCCAAAATTACTCGATTTAATGATTGTACGTATGTATAATTAAACTATCTAATGCTGAACAAAGGGATATTAAAACGTAAAAAAAAGAATATATGTTTTGTTTTCAACGGGAATCGAATTTATGCTGTAAACAACAAACAAAAAAATAAATTAAAAGAAAACACTTTGGTCTGGAGCTGTGATCGAATTTGGTACTTCATGATTTTAGAGTTGAACGAGTCCTTGCGTGAAAAAAAAGAATTTCACGTATATAGCACTTCGTTTTCAGTTTACAATTTTTCTTTCATTTTTTCTTCATTTCGGCTTCTTATGGTAGTCCAAAAATCACTTCACCCTTCACCATTTCTTTTCTTCTTCTTTTTTCCTCTTTCTCTTTTATCATTTCACTTTTGTTCACTTTTCTCATACACTTACGATCTAAGTCCCATTTTGCCCCCAAAATCATTTTATCTACACTTTCTCTTACTTTTTCCTTTTGATAAAGTTCTAATAGCGTCACCTTGACACAATCATCGCATATGTGCCATCTTCTTTTTATCAATTTATTGCTTGAACACTCACTAGAAATATAGTACACCTTTTTGTTTTCTCTTCATCTTATTTTATCTTCAGAATACTCTACAGTGCTCATTACAACACTACAGGGGGTTCGCATCATCTTTTCTGAAAATAAAGAAATACGAATTTTTATTATCAGAAAATATAAATTAAACTTCAAAAAGTACACTTATCTTATAGCAACATACTATACTTATAAAATAATTTATTTTCGCAATGACAAAGAACAAGAAATAACCCCCCTACATATACTAGCAAAAATAGTAAACTAAATAGCTATGAAATATATATTACAATGCTTTAAACACAAAAATAATATCTTATAGTTATACAATTATTTTCTCTTACTCTTTTTTCTTCGTGTATATCATCAACGCAAATTTATGAATGCGATTATTTACTTTTTTATGAAAATAATTATCATATTGATCAAACCCACTTATTTTTCTAGGAAAATATCTGAGTTTGTGTTTGTTCAATTATTTTATCCTAAGTATTCTTGACATTCTTTCATTTTCTGTACACTTTCTTAGTATAATAACAATATTCATATTTAAAGAAGATTCAAAAATCCTAAATAAAACAATACATATTCATTAGTCTTCTTTTCTCTTAAGCAAATACCACACGATAACGGTAAATATCACAACTTCATACAATTTAATTATTAATTCGAAAACTCCAGTTTAGTTCTTGAAATACTACAATAATTTGACTCAAATAGCTTCGATGTTGAACAAAACGTTAAACTATATTTACTTAGCACGAAAAATCAAAATTAACTTTTCCTTCTTTCTTTCTTACTTTTAAAAAAGAAATTCGTACAGTTTATACTATAAACTATTATTTTTTAACAACGATATTCCTATATTAACTAATAGGAATAATTTAATTCTCTCTTTTAAAGCAAATAACCGTACCGCTGAATATTTCAACTGTATACATTTGACTTGTACTTGTAACATCTGAGTTCAATTCCCGATGGTAGCTTATATCATTTCAATTCCTCGTTTGAATCTTGTAAATATAATTTTACATCTCATACATCCTCGGTATTGAATGTTATTAATATCTTTAACGAACCGCAGTAACTTATTCGTACAGTTTGAATCTCTAATCTTTGTATCTTGCAAGAAAAATGTTTTACGATTAATGTATTTATATTCTAATGAACAAACACGTATCTATGGGTTTTTCATCGTTTATCTTAACCTAACTTAATAATAAAAAGAAGCAAAAGTTTTACCTAAAAGAAATAAGTAGTTATTAATATTATCATACATATTCTAAAAGACGAAAAGCAGTTATGGATCTTCTTTTTAATCTGAAAGAAAGATAAAACTTACCTATTCGTAAAAGAAAGAGTTGAGTCACTGCTCTTTGATCAGTGTTTCGTCTTCGATCAGATTTGAACGTAAAAAATCTTGTTTCAGGTAGTTTTTAGCGTCTCTTGAAGACTTATCCTCTTTTGAAAGTGTACTATAAAGATACAAGAATAATCCGTTACTTTACGTGGTGCACATGAACTTGTTTCCTGGAAGAAAAACAAGTAATTATAATTGCAACACTAACAATCTTCATATTTTTAAGAAGATATAAAAATCCTAAATAAAACAGTACCTATCATTAATTTTCTTTTCTCTTAAGCAAATAACATATGATACCAGTAAAGATCGCAATTCCAGTAAATATGCAATTTAATTATTCATTCGATAACTCCAGTTTAGTTCTTGAAATACTACACTAATTTATGCCTCGTTTAGCTTCGGTGTTGAACAAAGCGTTAAACTATATTTACTTACCATGAAAAATCAAAGTTAACTCTTCTTTCCTTCCTTCTTTCTTATTTTTTAGAAAAGAAATTCGTACAGTTAATACTATATCATTTCTACCAATGGTATTCCTATACTAGTCAATAGTTTTCTCTTCATTAAAGCAAATAACCGTTCCACTGAATATTGCATCTGCATGAATTTGACTGATACTTGTAACACACGAATTCAATTCCCGATGGTAACTTAAATAATTCCAATACTTCGTTTGAATTTTGTAAATATAAGTTTACGTCTCATACAACCTTGGCGATGAATATTATTAATATCTTTAACGCACTACAGTAACTTATTCGTACAGCTTGAATTTCTAATATCTGTATCTTGCAGCAAAAGAAGGTTTTACAACTAATGTATTCTAGAGGACGAACACCGTATCTGTGGGTTTTTCTCCATTTATCTGAACCTAACTTAAAAACAAAAAGAAGCAAATGTTTTACCTAAAAGAAATAAGTAATTATTAATATTATCATACATATTGTAAAAGACGAAAAGCAGTATGGATCTTTTTCTGTCCGAAACAAAGCTATAAAACTCACCTATTCGTAAAAGAGAGAGAGAAGAGCTTTAATAAGTGTTTCGTCTTCGGACCTGTTTGAAGGTAGGAAGTCTTGCTTCAGTGGCTTTTGAAGACGTATCCTCTTTTTAAAGTGCACTGTAAAGAAACAAGAATGAATCGTTAATTTACGTGGTGAACATGAATTTGTTTCCTGAAAGAAAACAAGTAATTATTTATTTTATTATATATTTTAAATATAAGTAATTATTTATCTTTTATTGAAAACAAATATATAAAACTTACTTATTGCTAAAAGACAGATGCGTCACATTCTTTTGAGCAGTTCATATTCTAACATGTTTAAACGCCAGAGAATCCTATTTTCTTTCTTCTTCATATATATAATGTTACGCATAATGTTGAGTAAAATACTATATAGTTGCATATACAGGAATAGGTAAGTGCTACCTTTGAAGTACAGTGAAATAATGGATAGATAAAAGACGAAAGCACAAAAGGGTTTTGAAAGTAATTATTTTTAAAAGTAAAGAAATCACCTTGCATTTCCTCAGGGAGATAATAACGGCTTCTTGAGGAGTTTTGTAGAATGCAGCAGCGCTCCTCTCCCGCTGCTGAAAATTAATTAATTTCAAAACGAAAGTCTAACATTAAAATGAATCGAATGACTCCATTAAAAGATTGAAATCTACTGTACAAGCTCATCATCATCATCTTTAAACATCGCAAGTTTACTTTTTTAAATGAATGAACTACATACGTGTGAAGATAAATATTAAAAGTGAGAAGTGTTAACGTGATGTTCTTACATCAAGTGACGTAATGCTGAACAACAAAAGATTGCACATATCTAAAGAAAGAAACACTGACCTATCCTATGTACAGAAGGAGTAGCAATGTAATATTCTGCGATATAATGCATGATGAATTTTTGTATAACTCTGCACATGTCGACATCAGGTCCGCAACTTGAATTACACTAGCGAAAAAACGTTCCATCACGTAATGGCCAATAAGTGTTGATCTGTATTTGTTGGAGATACAGTAGCATCATTATTACGTATAGCCATATAATCTTCCTGTACACACGAAAAAGAAAGTATTCTAAAGTTGAGATTTTTTTCGCATTAACTCGTGAACAAATTAATTAATCTGTTTTTCTCGTTATCTTTTGAATAGTTATAATTTGATAACTTGTGAAGTCGGTACTGTAATAGAAAAAGAAATTTTCTCAACTGAAGAATATTTTTCCTTGCTGTTTGTGCGCTAAATGATTATCCGCAAAGATGTGTTGCTTTTTAAGACAAACAAGAAAAGATAATTCAGATGAAGATTTACAATAGTCTTGTGTTACGTTTTTTGAACAAATCTGAGAAAGCGGATAGATCTAGCAATGTAGTATTCTGTGATATAATACATTTACATAGCTCTGCACATGTTGACATCAGGTCCACAATTTGAATTAGACTATTAAAGATGTACCTAGACTTATATCCGGTTAATCGAATCTGTAACTGTAACTGACCACTCACACTTCGAAAAATTACACAAATCTGAAATTTTTAAGATGAACATTTAATGCGAAAAAAGTTGCATCACGTAATGGTCAACAAGTTTTGAGAAGTGATGACACTATGGATAAAGAATATCTATGTCCTCCTAACTCTAGCAATTCATCAAAGTCAATGCTAACAGGGGTAATGTAAATCAAAAACCATAGCTGATAACGGGCTTGCGTCTACAAATTTCTAATTTCGGTATCTTTTTTCTGAATATAATTGTACACACTCTTTAAAGGAACTTAGGACTCCATAATTCCCTTGTTAATACTTAGATTTTGTAAACAAAGTAGCTGGAGTTCCATCCGTTTGTAGTATAGGAAAATGAACTGAATAGTTATGTAAGAGGAACTTCATTTCAAATTCTATTTTAAAACAAACAAGAAAAGCGTAATTCAAATGATAATACGTATAAGAATTTAAATAATCACTATCTGTAGCAATTAGGTACCATATTATAGGTTATTAAATTCCATATTCATTATCAATTCTTTGTGAAACTTAGTCTAGAAGGACTAGGTTTGATTATATAAGACGTAAATCTACAACCTAACGTGGAATTCGAACTACATTATCTATCATCAAGAGTCGAACTCAGGTTTCCTATAATTATAGGTACGTACATCCACGAAAAACAATGAAGTAATTAATACCAATACTAATACTATCTACGTTACGAAAATATTTAAACAAGCACTGAAATAATAATCAAAACCACTACTATTAATCTCTCTAAATACTATACTTATAAAATGATTTCTTTCCGTAAGTTAAAGAGCAAGAAATAAAGCCCTACATATACTAGCAGTAATAGTAACTAGATAACTACTTACGGAATATGTATTACAATGCTAATCACTATATTCAGGTAAATATTACATTTAAAATTCATTCTATTCTACAAGGATCAGAATATCTCGATGCTATACGAAATATGAATCTACAGATTAACTTGGAATCCGTCCATTCATTATCAATTCTTTGAAAAAATTAGTCTAGAAGGACTAGGTTTGATTATATAAGACATTAATCTACAGCCTAACGTAGAATTCGAACTAAATTATCTATCATCAAGAGTCGAACTCAGGTTTCCCATAATATAGGCACATACATCCATAAAAACAATGAAATACTAATACTATCTACGTTACGAAAATATTATTTAAATAAGCACTGAAATAATAATCAGAACCACTGCTATTAAACTATCTAAGTACTATACTTATAAAATTATTTCTTTCTGTAATGTTAAAGAGTAAGAAATAAAGTCCTACATATACTAGCAGTAAGAGTCGAACTCAGGTTTCCCATACTATAGGCACATACATCCACGAAAAACAATGAAATAATTAATTCCAATACTAATACTATCTACGTTACTAAAATATCATTTAAATAAGCACTCAAATAATAATCAAAATCACTATTAATAAACTATCTAAATACTATACTTATAAAATGATTTCTTTCCGTAATGTTAAACAGCAAGAAATAAAGTCCTGCATGTACTAGCAGTAATAGTAATTAAATAACTAGCTACGGAATATATAATACAATGCTAATCACTATATTCAGGTAAATATTACATTTAAAATTCTTTCTATTCTACAAGAATCAAAATATCTCGAGGCTATACGAAACATGAATCTACAGATTATCTTGCAATCCGTCAAGAGTCGAACTCAAGTTTCCTACACAGAAAGAACGTGCACTAAGTGATTAGACGCGAATATGTATTGCTTTCAACTAGTAGTGTCACACAACAAGAAATAAATTCCTACATATAATAACAGTAATAGTAAACTAAATAATAAACCTGAATAACTCAATGCTAAACACTATATTCAAGGAAAAATTATATTAAATTGCATTCTATTCTAAAAGAATCAGAATATCTCCGACGATATATGAGACAAAAATCTGAGCCATATAATCTTTTGTACACACTAAAAGAAAGTATTCTATAGGTGACAAATTTCTTTCTCGCATTACCTCGGGAACAAATGAATTAATCTGTTTTTGTCACGTTATCTTTGGAACAGTCATAGCTTGCCAAATTGGTACTGTAATAGGAAAAGACATTTTCTCAACCGAAGAATATTTTTTCCTGGCTGTACGTGCGCTAAGTGATTACCCGCGAATATGTATTGGTTTTTAAGACAAACATGAAAAGGTAATTCAGATTACGAATTACAATAGCCATGTGTTACGTTTTTTGAACAAATCTGCGAAAGCGGATAGATCCAGCAGTGTAGTATTCTGTGATATAATACATGATGCATTCTTACACATTTCTGCACATGTTGACCGCAATTTGAATTACACTATTAATGATGTACCTACACTTATATCCTGCTAATCGATTCTGTAACTGTATCTGATTACCAACATCTTGATAAATTGCACAAATCTGAAATTTTTCAGACGAACCTTTAATACGAAAAAAACTTGCATCACGTAATGGCCAGCACGTTTTGATAAGTGATGATACTACGGATAAAAAACATCTATGACCTCCTAACTTTAGCAATTCATCAAAGTCAATGCTAACAGGGGTAATGTAAATCAAAAACCATAGCTGATAACGGGCTTGCGTCCACAAATTTCTAATTTCAATATCTTTCTTTTCTGAATATGATGGTACATACTCTTTAAAGGAACACAAGACACCATATTTCCCTTGGTAATACTTAGATTTTATAAACAAAGTAGATGGAGTTCCATCCACCTATAGTATAGAAAAATGAACTGAATGGTTATGTAAGAGGGACTCCATTTCAAATTATTTTTTAAAACAGACAAGAAAAGCTAATTCAAATGAGGAATTACAACGTTAAATGATAATACGTATAAGAATTCAAATAATCACTATATATAGAAATTAGGTAGCACCGAAGAGATGACTAAAAGAGAAAAAGAGAGAACAGCAACTATGTTTTATCTTACTAGAATCTAGAGCTTCAGTATGCTGACAATCTCTTCTAATACACAGATGAGCACAGCACAATTCGTAAAAGTGTACTTCACACACTTTACTCTGTTCAATGGTTTTATTCTACATTCGTGTGACGTCAAATAAAAAACGTCACACGAAATTTAAACCTTTCAAATATTACATTTCAATACAACCATTTTTCTTTCTTTTTAAAATAACTATTTAATGTATACTTACCCCGCAGCCACATGACGAAGCACTCACCTAGCTGAGAAAGGGGACTTACGAAATTTCACAAGCCCCTAATCAGACTTTCATGTCTTTCGTCTCTACATTCTTCAGGAAATGTCCTAATCGAAGAACAAATATATTCAATTACATCAGCAAGAGTAAACTGATACCAACGTGATTAAAATATACCCAGCGAAAATACGATTTCTCACAAACACACGAACAAAAAATTCATGAATCCCATATATATATTAAAGCCAAACGCAATCGCGAAGCAATACGATCACTTATATCTGAAGTCAAAAATTAAGCAAGCTTATTATGAAACTGTTCTCAAGAATAATATGAGCTTTTCCAAGTGAATACAATCTCCCCACCTCTTCTCCTGCTTCATTTCAAATCCTTATTCAGTTCCACATCTGAAACAAAGTTTCATTTCCTTATCCACACACGTTAATTGATAGGTGTGTCAAAATAGCATATTTAGTAAATCCTATCTGTTAACAAACTTATTTTACATTACACATAACTCATCGTTTTCTCATTCAGATTACACTATCTTCAGTCGCATGTGAGTATGTTCGTATGTAAAGCCGACAACAAACATACATGTAATCTCAAATGGTGTATACGTTTGAAAAAATCATGCAATGCGATATTCGCCTTAGCAACTATGCGATCAAAGAACAGTCTGCAAACAAATCCTATTCCCATGAACACTTACAAGTGAATTCGTGAGAATCCCAAGACCAAATTAAATAAAGCAAGTAGCTTCAATGAAACACTGTATTCTCCACAAAAAAGATGGAATCTTTAAGATTCCCAGCCTATGACTTCAGAACATTATGGATTGCTACGGGAAGCATGCACGCGAGTGGTCAATGTCATGAGCAAACATGTGATTCTTCATATATCACTTTCATATATAACACAAGTATTCCTATCGACTTGAGTATACAAATTTTCATCTTACGTTGTCAAAAGATTATGAAATGCTACGAGAAACTTCCATTATTAGATCATGTTCAATCAATGAAATCCAATACGATAGGGAACGTTCCCCGGACAAAATAAGTTTCCTACAGACGTTGCCTAACACTTAGCAACAGGAGGAGGATGTGGACAGTGATTCAAAATAGATACCCAATGCAATGAGAAGCTTGAGTTCTTAGCTTCAATAGCTACCCAATGCTATTTCTGTCAAATCACAGTAAGAAAGTTACTGATCCTTGGGGGTAGTGGCTGGATCCTCGATGAGAAAGCATTACATATTTTAAAACATTAAGTTAATTCGATCCTTTCTGTCGTGAAAATGAGAATCAATACAAAGTGCAATATACGTGATTTTTTTTTTCATGCAATGATTAATTCAACTCTAAATCGTGAAGTATTTGTCTTGCGTTCGATTCCGGTAAGAGAGCTTTCAAAATGAAATCATATTTAGGGTTCAGGTTCAATTCTAGATGAGAAAGCATTGAATATTTTAAGACATTAAGTTAATTTGTTCCTTTCTGTTCCAAGGGTCGTGAACGACAGGTCTTGCCTTTTGATTCCGGTGAGAGAGCTTTCAACATGAAAGCATATTTAGGGAGTCGGGTTCGATTCTCGGTGAGAAAGCATTAAATATTTTAAGGCATTAAGTTAATTCGATCCTTTCTGTCGTGAAAACGAAGTGCTATATACGTGAAATTCTTTTTTTCCCTGCAAGGACTAGTTCAATTCTAAAATCATGAAGTACCAAATTCGATCCCAGCTCCCTACCAAAGTGGATTTTTTAAATTTATATTTTTGTTTGTTATTTATGGCCTAAGTTCGATTCCCGTTGAAAACAAAACATATATTCTTTTTTACGTTTTAATATTACTTTGTTCAGCATTAAATAGCTCAATTATACATACGTACAATGTCTTAAAATATTCAATGGTTTCTCACCGAGAATCGAACCTGAACCCTAAATATGTTTTCATTTTGAAAGCTCTCTCACCGCCAAGAAAGGAATGGGAAGACCTTGCAGCCTTGTTGCTTCGGCAAGAAAAATCATGCGGAGTTTGTTTGCTGGTATCCTGCCGAAAAGGTATCACGTGAAACTCATCCATGTTACAAATTTGGTCAAGATCGGTGGGGCGGTTCGGGGATTTAGAGTCACAAACATAGTGTTTTTCAATTATATATATTATTAGTGTCAAATCTAGATATTATGCTATGAGTACAACGTAAAATTTTGCGGCACTTTCCTACAGCCCCCATCCTTTCCAACAGAACGGCGGATGCATCGCTTTTACTAGCAATCCTCTACATTGAGACTTTCCAAATAGCCAATACTGGCTTCGATAGAAGGGAAAAAAAGAGTTTGAAGGGCCGGATCGGGGCAGTGAAGAGAAGATTCAAAGTGTTGGGCAAATTTCAATTGAATTAAAAATTAACAATAAATCTGTAAATTTAATTGTTAATTGCAATTAACAACTGAAGTAAGTAATGGTTAATTGCTAATTGCAGTTGGCCATTAATAAAGGAGAATCAATTGTAATTAATCAATCGATTGAAAGTAATTTCAGTGTAAAGTAATTGCAATTGAATTCAATTGCAATTAATATCCACAGCAATTAGTTTCAATTGATTGATCAATGCAATTGTTTTTCACTGATTAATTTTCAACACTGTAGTTCAGAGATTGTGGTGCAATGAAAACTTTACCTACCGCCCATCGTGACCCAAGACCCACCGTGACCCACTCTGCATCACCACCCACCATGTACCACTGTCACCCACTGTGACCCACAGACCCTCCGAAACCAATTGTTTTCAACTCTGACCCATGATTCATGCTCTCTTCTCTACTAACTAAAGAGTTTTAACTTGTAATAAAAGGCTATGAAATTATCACTCATTGGAGTTTGAATTTCTACGATCAATCACTCAAGCACCGCTCTATTACAATAACGGTGGCTCTAACCTTTCTAATATAAATAAAATAGAGTTTGTCTGAGCGTCTGTCTGTCTATCTGTGTGCGGCCTGTGGAGCAGACGAGTGGACGAAAGTTTTCAAAATTTGGTCATGGGTAGCTTGGTCTAGGCTCCAGATCAAGACGGATTTTTTTTTCAACCGGGACCGGCCTGGGGACCAGACAAGTTGGCCAAGCGTATCCAAATTTTGTTCACGGATACCTTGGTTCAGGACCCAGACCAAGGTGAAGCGTGTTTGACTAAATTCGAACCAGAGGGTCTCATGGGGCGTTTACCTGGATATTAAAAGTAGTAGAAAATACCAATATGAGTGTTGATTTCATAGTTTTTGCAGTCGCTGAGATTAATGGTGAAACTCCGATCGCATTAACTTCCAAATTCACCCTATTCGGCTGCGGGCCGTGGGTCAACTGAGGGGAAATGATACCGAAACGTAAAAGTAGTGCAAAATGACACATATTAGTATCAAATCCATAGTTTTCGCGGTCGCTGAGATAAATGGTGATACTTTCATTAGCCATGATTTTCCAATTCAGCCACCATTGCATTCGGGCCCTGAGTCACCGGAGCTAGAGAATTGCGAGAAATGCAAAAATAATAGAAAATGATCGATATTAGTGTCAAATCTATAGTTTCTACTATCGCTGAGATGAATGGTAATATTCCCACAGGGTGAGTTATTGTCGACGTGTGGATTGAAAACATGTGTTTTTTGTGCTCCCAAGTGTGTTTTCCGGGCCGTGAAAGGTACCGATCGATGCGGGAAAGTCTCAAGAATAAGATAAAGAAAATTGCACCAAAATCGAACAAAAGGTTGCGCAGAAAAAAACTACCTAAAAATTATCACGTTTATTAACATTGTGGGTGAGAATGAAGGAAGAACAATTCTAAAAAGCAATAAATGCAAGATCAGCATCCGGTGTGAGCGAATGAACAAAAAAAAAATGAGTGAAACAAGAAGCAAAGAAAATTGTAACTACAGTATTTCCTGCTTGGGAAATAATATTACCTTTAAACTTTTCTTTTCACTATCCTGTACTTAACTTTTGCCTCGAGCATGAAGTGGTATAATCTGGGCTTCTCAGCTTATTTTAGGACATTATGGCACCCGGACCGATAGGACCAGGGATAGGACCGGCGATCAGTGGGTTCTCAACCCCTCATTCCTTCCCATGTCCTAACTCTCCCACACCCCTTTCTGAACTACATTGGACCGAAAATGAGGTAGGTCTTGACTTTCCACCAAATTTTAGGGAGGATATCGGTGCCCCCTCCCTAGGAACCTTACCCCTCTCAGATCCCGCCGATCGGAAAGGGTGTCCAAAGTGTCCCTACAGGGTTTTGTGCAAATCGGCTCATAAACAAATAACTTTTGCCTATCGGAATTAACTCTAAGTGTAATAGTATTTATAATTTTAGTGTTTTAAATTTAGACATAAACGCATAAACGGAAACAAAATGGCGATGTCTCGTTCCCCTCCAGGGACGCCAGCTAGAGACCAGTCACCAATAAATCCTACAGTATGTCAAACTAGAACGGAAGAAACAGAACAAAGAAAAATAGCGAGAGAAGAATCCACAACATCCGAACAATCACTAAGAGAAACATATTAGAAGATGCACACAATGGACACAATGGGCTAATTAGAGCAAGAAATGAATTACATAGAAAATCTCTTAGATTAGAAAAAGATAGGAAGATCCTACCTTAAAAACCAAAAAAGGGGGACATAGTATGGGTTAAAGGCAGGACACAGATTTTAGAACAACCAGACAAAATGGAGAAAATTAATAGTAAACTTCAGGAGAAATATGACAACTTCCAGAAAGAAAAAACTAATAACAGAGATGGAAATGATGTCAGGCCAGAAAGGCAGGAGCATTGAAGAGAAAAAAAAACAAATGGAAGAGACGTGAAATCAGAAAAGGAAATAGAGGAACTAAAACAGGAAAAGGCAGAAATTAAGTATGACAGAGACAGGCAGTGTAAAATACTGGAAATAGAAATTCAAGAAATCACAGAAAACAAAAATGAACTAAAAAAACAAGGAAGTAAAACAAATTAGAAGATGAACATAAATACCTAACAAAAAACGTGAAAAAAGAACTAATAAATTCACAACAAGCTTTCGGACGAGCAGAGATACAATGGGAAAAGCAAAGAAACATATATAGGGATAAAATCGAAGAATTAACAGACAAACAGAAGACCGACACAGACATAGTTGTACATGAAATACAAACGCTAACCAAATAGATTGAAGAAAGGCATTAAAGAACAGAAAAAACGGAAACCGACGATAAACAACAACTATGGATAGACGTAATTAAAAAAAATAAAATCTACTGATAAAGAACTGAAGATACAGGAAATGCAAGCAAAAACAAAACCGGCCTTGATAATAAAACCGAATCAAGGAGAGACATCAAAGCAAACAGCGGAAATATTAACAGGAGTTATTGACCCACGAAAAGAGAAATTAAAGATAACTGGTTTAAGAACTACCAGAGATATGGTAGTACTTGAAACCGCAACGAAAGAAGACATTAGGAAAATAATGGCTAAAGAAGAAATAAGGTAAAACTTCAAGTGTGAAGAAACCAAGAAGAAAAACCCGCCGATGATCATATATGGAGTACCATCTGAATTAAAGGATGAAGAACTACTCCAAGCTTTTATCGAACAGAATCTCGATGAAAACGAGATGGAAGAAGCCAAAAAGAGTAAAGCAAGGTTTCGAGCAGGAAAGAAACAAGAAAAAACGATGCCACTTGGTGCAAGAAGTTGAACCGAAGATAAAGAAAATGTTAGTGGAAAAAGAAAAAGTCTACATTGATTTTGAGGCACATAAAATAAAAGATTTCCTGGTCGTTCCACAATGTTTTATCTGCCAAGAATTCGGCCACGTTACAAAATATTGCGACAATAAGTAAAAAGTGAGATGCTGATATTGTGGCTCATTGCAACATAAAAGCGACGAATGTGAAGACAAGGGGAAAAGATATCTATACCATGTAAACTAAGACACAAAGTATGTCAAAACCCACAAAGAGAAGAATTTGTCTCATACAAAGTAGCCAGAGAAAGGATAATTTGTAAAAGAAACTATGGAGAGTAAGAAGAAAGAATTAGTAAATACAAAGAGAAAAAGCCCAAGTAAGAAACGTAGGGACAAACAAAGATTGGGAAAATTTCTAGAAAGAGAAAGACAACTGCTTAAAGAAAAGAGAGATAAAGAAACGCAAACATATGATACAAGGAAAATGGAAAATAAAAACTGAAGAAAACGAAATGGGGAAGTTAACAAAAAATAACCAGGTAAAAGGAGAACTAGAAACACTTCTAGAAAATAGAAAAGAGAAAAGGAAAATAAATTTAACGAAAAGAATTATAAATGTATGCAACAGACCCCGAACATTAATGAATCATTTGTCTACGGTGAAGAAAAATATATTTTCCCAATTCAAGAAGAACATATACAACAAATCCAAGATCCGAAATTTTCAAGCACAACAAATACTCCAGTAAAACCATTAAATGAAGAAATTTTAGTAAATAATATGCAATTACACGAAAACATAAACCATATTTATAGGCTAGCAAAATTGAAAAAAAAAAACAAATCTTAATGACTGCACTATGAGAGATAGTAAGAGATATTCATATAAATGGAAGAACTATAACATTTCCAACCTTGGAGGAAGCCGATAGAATTGAACTGCGACTTTATGATCTCCCAGCAAACGGATGGGAGTTACTTGACATAGTGGATGAGATTTTTCAGAGACGAGGGATATACTGGGCGCTAGAAAATGTTTACATACAACTGGTGCCTGCGCATGGTAGAGTATACTTCGACCCAATGAAATCAGAAACGGATGCCTACATATATACGAGATATGGATAAAAATCAGAAGTATTTGAAAATTATGCAGAATAACGCAAAAGGAAGTAAAATAGCCACATTGGAACTTAGAAGACTAATAGAAATCCAAAATATTGATATCGTAGCAATACAGAAACCATATTTACTAAAACGGAAATTAACAACCTTTCCAGCAAGCTCAAAAATAATGTACGGAGGACAGGAATCTAAAACAGTTATAGTTTTTACGAATAGAGAAATTGAAGTACTTAAACTAACCCAATATAGTAATACTTGGATAACAACAGCTGAAGTTAAGTGTGGAAACATGAAATTCTGGCTAATAAATACGTATTTCCTATACAGCTTAGAAACACGTGACTTCATAGACAAAATTCAAGAAATAATGTGGCAGAGGAATAATTCCTTGCCGATACAAATGCAAAATCAATCTTATGGGGTGCCCGGAAACAGATGATAGAGGGAAACAGATGATAGTAATAGATGAAGATTTTGTAATGCAAAACGGACTTGTAATCTCAAACATCGAAAACAGACCAAATTTTGTAGGGAATAGGGGCAGCTCTCATATTTATGTGACATGAGGAACATTTGAAATATGAAGTAGGAATGAAAATTGGCAGATTGGAGATAAACTCACTCTCAGCGACCACGAAATAATACTATTTGATGTGAAAATTGAAAAAATGGAAAATAACAAAAAAAATAATATAGCTAAGACAAATTGGATTACTTTCAACAAAAAATTAAATCTACACCAAATAAATGAAGATTAAACTTGAGCGAAATAATCAACGAAATTGAACAAGCAACAAAAAAGCCTTAAAAGAGCCTACTCCGGAAAGTCTAGAAAGAAGAGTTTTGGACACCTAAACTACAAAGATTAAAAAGACTTGCAACGTCAGCCCGGAAAAGTAATCAAGCAACTTATAACACAATACTAAAGGAATGAATATTAGAAAAATATGGAAACGCAAAGAAGAAATATAACATAGCAATATTAGAGGCTAAGAAAAGAAGTTGGGATTTTTACGTCAAGAAAAATATTAAAATTGATCCATGGGGTGACCCATACAAACTCATAACACAAATAATCAACCCATTACTATTAAATATGGTCAAGAAATTAGATGGATCATACACCTCAAACAGAGAAGAAACTCTAAAAGTTTTAGCGAGCAATTTTTTCCCCAAGGATGAAAACACTAACGACACAGGAAGAAACATAGTACTAAGAAACAAAATGGGTGAACAACATACAGGCACTGTACCAGAATCGGACAAAATCATTAACAAAGAAATAGAAAAGATCTTTAGAAAACTTAACAACAAGAAATATCCGGGGTTAATGGCTCAAAAACGAAATATACAAGAAGACTAAAGATTTATGGATCCCTACCTAACGAAGCTTTTTAACCTACTAATAAAGAAACAAGAAATTCCAGAGCCGTGGAAAATCAAAATTAATTATTCTCTCAAAAGAACCAGAAAGGGATCCATCCGAAGTAAACTCATTTAGCCCTACATGTTTATTAAAAATATACAAAAATTTTTGAAAGAAAGTTATTAAAGAGAATTCAAAAATACAGAAACGTAACTGAAGACAAACTACAATTTTGATTAGAGTAGGAAAATCAGCAGAAGACGCCATACTCTTCTAGATGATATCAAGGAAAGATATACGAAAATAAATATGTATTAGTGCTCTTTATTGACACCGAAGGAGCATTCGATTATTTATGGTTTCCATCCTTGATTGAAAATGTAAAAAAAAAAAAAAAAACTGGAAATGCCAGAATACTTACTGAATTTGATAAGAAACTATCTAGAAAACAAAAAAATAATAATACCCAATGAAGAGGATGACATAGTAATTAAAACAGAGAAAGGTTGCCCGCAAGGATCCATATTAGGACTCCTACTAATAGACATACAATTCTAACCATGCTTGGAAAAGCAAGAAGTCGATAAAATAGTGGCATTCGCCGATGACGTCGTAATAACATCACGAAACAGCCGAAGGGAATTAGAAGAGAAAGTTAAAAAGATAACAGAAACACTTGAAAAATGGAGTACGGAGAGTAAACTTAGGATATCAAAAAAAAAAGAATTATATATTTTTCGGCACAAAACTACAAAGAAATCCGACTAGAAAATTAAATGGAGTAGGTGTAGAACGAATGCAAAGCCCTTTTGTAATATATAGTAAAAAGGGGAAACAGTGTAGCGAATAAATTGACCACTATTGCAAGAAACAGATCCAGGCTCCATTAAAAATACTAAGCCTATACCAAGAAACTATTTTGTCAGCTACCATGGCGGTCGCATCCAGCGTTTGGATTGATAGACTATTAAGAAATAAGACCTACAAAAACCAAATCAATAGACCACAAAGAAACCTATTAATCCGAATGTCTGGAGTTTTTAACACTACTTCACATAGCGCACTGTGTATAATCCTTGGTATCCAACCAATGAACTATGTGTTATTGCAAAGGGCAACTAATTACTGGTTAAGGAAAGAAGAGAAAAGGAAAATGAGACAATTTTTTAACAGGGATTTAAAAGATGAGAAAGAAATTAATGACAACATAATACAACAATGGGATAAAGGCAGGAATACAGTGGAGTCCAACGATTACACATAATCTTTTCTACCATCGTCGACAGACTAAAAATAAATCACTTAAATCCAACATATAGATTGCTTCATTACCTATCAGGCCATGGAGCATACGAAAAACACATCCACAGAATCAAGTTAAGCACCCAGCCCAATGTGTGAATGCGGAGAAAAAGGAACTCTTGAGCACCATGATATGTGGTGTCCATCATTAGAAGAAATATTAGTCCATCATAGAGAAACTAAGAACTCAAGTAAGAGAAAAACCGTTGAAAGAAATAATAGAAGTATTGGAAGACTTCGACAAACGAATACTCCGAACTAAGACGAAAAACATACAGAAAAAGAATAGAAGGATGAGTGCAAGTCGAAGGATGTGAAGAAGTCCTCGGACCGGAGAAAAGACTCCTGAAATCCATGCTTTCGCCGAGGACCATAATGCGTGCTGTACCTCCAGCCTCTCGGTTTGGAAAGGAACTCCGGTGTAAGAGTAAATGTTGCGTGAGTGCATGAACTGAGGTGAAGTGAGGATAGTGTCTCAGAGAGAAAACATAGAGCAACTCTTGCCAATAGGACGGCCGATTCCGGGAGTGCCGGCTGAAGGACAAAACGGACCAGGGCCTGTGAGTGGACCCTGGACCTCAAGCCAGCACAAATGGGTGGACACTGGCATTGATACGCAACTGAGACCACTAAAGCATCAAAGCAAAAGTAACAGGAAACGCTTATATAAAGGATAAGAAAATTAAAAGTTTGAAAATGTGAAAATTTAGATGAATGTAAGTGTGGTGTGTGTGTTTTGTAGTGTATGTACTAGTTAGTGAAGGGTAGTGATTTCATCAGAAGCAGTCAGTGTCAATATCTGTAGTGAGTGTAGTATAGTGTTGATGCAGGATAGTAAAAAGAGGTAAAATATACAGATGAAAAGCCAGTGTAAACAGTGCAAATGTGAAATAGAACACACAGGAGAGAAATGCAGGCAGAAACCAGAGAAACCAAACATACAGAGTGAATACCTGAAGAAAAGAAGAAAAATGATGATGACCAAAAGGTAAACACCAAAACATAAATCATACGACATACAAAACAGCACACACGCAACGAACTCAATAAAACAAAAACACACAAAATCTTACAAGACTAGAAATGAGAGTAGAGTTAATTAAATATTAAGCTGCTATTTTAGTTTCTTTTTTGTTCGTTTTTTAATGCTTTCTCCAATCCCTTGTTTTAGTTTCACGTCCTTTTCCGCTTCCCTTTCCTTCTTCAAAATTATCAAACAAATAAACCCAAAAGAGAAATCATTCGCAATAATGATACTTCGCCGGTTCTCAATTCTAAAGGCACAGACTGACAGTAACGCGGCTGAAAGAATAAAAAAAAACCCTCCCACAGGCGTTGACTTCCAAATACAGACCCCATCGCCTGCGGGCCAGAGGCGTTTTTTTTTTTCAAAATTGGAACCAGAGGATCATAGGAGCTTTTACCGGGATATGAAAAATTAGTAGAAAATGGCAGATGTTAGTGTCACATTCATAGTTTTCGCGGTATCAGCTGGAGGCCAAAAGCGACATTTTCACAATTAGAACCAAGGGGATCTCAGGGGGCATTTACCGTGACATGTAAAATTAGTAGAAAATGACCAATATTTGTGTCGAATCCATATTTATCGGGATTGCTCAGATGTATAGTGACACCCCCGATAGCGTTTACGTTCGAATTCAGCCCCCGTCGGCCTTCCCAATGAAAACACATGTACAAGAAATGGAGTAGATCAGTGGGTCGGTGGTCAGTGGGTCAAGTGGGTCAAGTTTCTGAATGGGTCAGTGGGTCAACAGTATGTGACTCACCAACCACCGTGAAACACTGCGACCCACCATGACGCACAGTGACCCACCACCCACCATGACCCACGATCTACCAACCCACTCTGCTCACTGCATTGTAGACAATATCTTCTGAAGACTGGTAAATTTGTCTTTGTTTTATTTTCAAGACCTTCATTTTCCTTCCTTTTCCATTTGTTTCTGTCTACTTGCCTGAGGTTAGTAGACTAAATCTGAATAAAAGAAAGAACTTCAGACACTCTTGAATATTGATAATTGTAATTGTCATAATAGCAATAGGACTTATACTACCACTTGGCTTTTGAGACCTGTGAGTTTTTAGAGGATTTCAAAACTGACCAAGAAAATCGTTATCAGACTTAAGACTAACAAGCAGATTGTCGATGAGGAGTTACATAATAGAAGTATGATCATTTTCCACGACAGAGTGCGAACGGGGATTTCCCATTATGAATTTACAGATGACTGATATTAGAAATGGACTAAGTGCTCAAACATTGTCTAACTTGTTGTTCATTAATGTTAATGGCCCACCGCTAGACAAGCTCAAAGTAGACGAGCTAATTATTCCTTGGCTGAAGGATGGACATCATTCCGCTGCGGATGATTTACCACGAAAAAGTTACCAACACGAAATAAACTCGATTTCAGATTTGTTTTAAGGTGGAAAATTACGAGTTATGGAAAATGTATACTTGTATTACTAATGAATTATTTGTGTCATTCAACTTTAGACCTAATTTTTAGTAAGTTCCTTCTTTATTTTAGGTAAATTACTTTGAATAAATATTCATAATAGTTGCAATTATGCATATTTGTAACTTAAATTTAACGTGGTGTTTTAGTGAGACACAAATTACAATTATAAACATACTTTATGGAGATGCTCGCACATAGAGTAAAGAATAGTGTTTTCCGATTTATTGCGCTATTTAAATTAACTTAAAATTCATAAGATTAATAATTGATAGCATATATCGTCTTACTTTTTAAAATCGCGGCTGTAGCCTATTAGTCAAAACATTCAGCTCCAGACATGATGTAGAGAAAAGAGAAACAAAGAGATATGATCAGTAGAATAATTAATTTTACTGCACGAGGGATCGACTAATAATCAATTTTCTCATACCCTCAGCCTGCAATACGCATTTCAGCTGCTGCGTGTTATATAAGGTTCTATATCAGAAGGGACAGAGGAGGACAAAAAGGCCCGAGTCAAAACATCAACGATCAACAGTGTTTGCGGCACATGAGCTCAAGGGAAAATGACCCGCATCAAGCGGGCCCGTATGAAAAGGGATCTACGTCAAATGGACCAGTGTCGACATGGGCCCAAGTCAAAAGAAACCTGGTCAAAAGGTCTCCGAAACGAAAGTGCTCGATTCAAAGCGGCCCCGCGTCAAATGGGCCCGGATCAAAAGGGTCCTGGGGCAAAAAGACCTAAGTCAAGAGAGTACTGCGTCAAAAGATCCCGAGAAAAACGGCCTCGCGTGAAAACATCTCGGATTAAAAGTGCCCGGTAACTGCCTCCGAGACAAAACGCCCCGGTTCATAAGCTCTTCGCGTCAAAAGGGCCTTTGCCAAAAGGACCCGAGTCAATAAAGTCCCGCATCAAAGGAACCGCGTCAAAAGGGTACGCGAAAAAGTGGCCTTGGTGAAAAGAGGCCTGGTCAAAAGGATCCGCCTCAAAAGGGCACGGGTCGAAACAACTCAGAACACAAGGGCCAGAGTCAAAACGGCTCTGTGTGAAAAAAGCCCGGGTCAAAAGTACACAGACTCAAAAGGTCGTGGGTCAAAAGGGTTTAATGACAAAAAGACCCGAGTCAAAAGTGTCCTGCGGCAAACGGTCCCAAATATAAACGGTCCCGCATTAAAAGAGCGTAGGTCAAGATATCTCCGAGTGAACAGGGCTCGGGTAAATGAGTCCCGAGTAAAAACAGCCTGGGTCAAGAGATATCAGTGGCAAAACGGCCCAGCGTCAAAAGGGCCCAAGTTAAAATGGCCCCGCGTGAAAGGGTGCTGGATCAAAGGTCCCCGCAACAAAAGAGCCATAGTTCAAAAGCGGACTGGTCAACAATACCCGCCTCAAAAAGCACCGATCTAAACAGCCATGCTACAAAGAGCCCAAGTTAAAAAGCACCGCGTGAATAAGTCCTGGCACAAAAGTCTCTGAGACAAACTGGCGAGAATCAAAACGACCCCCCGTCAAAATGGTCTTGGTCAATAGGACTCCAGTAAAATGTGCCCTGCCTCAAGTGTACAGGTCAAAAGGGCCCACCCCAAACGGCCCGTGACAAAATGACCCCGCGTAAAGAGAGCCAGGAATAAAACGACGCAGCGTGAAAAATGTCACGGTTAGATGGGTCCCGCGACAAAATTACCCCCGACAAAAAGACACGAGTCAAAATGAGCCTGAACCAAACGAGCCCAAGCAAAATCGGCTCCGCGCGGAAAGAGCTCAGGTCAAGAGGGATCAGATAAAAGAATCCCAAGACACAAGTGCCCGAGCCTAAAAGGCCCGGGTTCAAAAGATCTCTGCAAAAAAAGACAAGAGTCAAAAGGAACTGTAAAAAAGGGTTTCCGCGACAGAAGGACCCGAGTCAAAGCGGCACCACATCTAAAGGGCCAGGATTAAGTGGGCTTGAGTTAAAAGTGCCCTGCGTCAAAAGAACAAGGGACAAATATTCTGCCTCAAAAGGCCCTTAAGTCAAATGGATCCGTATCAAAACGTTCTCCGCTACAAAAAGGCTTTAGCAAAAGGATCCGGGTTTAAAAGTATCCGCAACAAAATTGCCCGCTTCAAAACGGCCCCGCGTCTTACGTTCCAGGGTGAAAAGGGTCACGCGACAAAAAGACGCGAGTCTAAAGGTTACTATGTCAAGCGGGCCCGAGAAGAAACGGCCCCGAGTCCTAAGTTCCAGGGTCAAAAGGGTCCCGCGACAAAAAGACCAGACTCAAAAAGTAACTACGTCAAACGGGACCAAGAAGAAACGGCCCCGCGCTAGAAGAGTGCAGGTCAAAATGTCTCCAGATCAAAACGCCCCGCGACAAATGGTCCATAGTCCGAAAGGGGCCGGGTCAAAAGGATCAGGATAGTATATTAGTGTTATTAATAGTGATTGTTATTGGGAGTAGGAGGGCAATTTCTACATCAAACGGTTCACGGCACGGTTCAAACCAGCCCCGCTAGAAAAGAGACTGCGTCAAAAAGGCCTGGGTCGAAAGGTCTCCGTGACAAAAGTGCTCGAGTAAAAATGACCCCGCGTCAAAAGGGTCCGGGGCAAAAAAGCTCGAGTGAAAGGCCACAGCGTCAAAAGAGTCCGGGTCAGAAAAACCCGCCTCAAAAGGGCCTGGGTCAAAACAGCAAGCGTGGAATGTCCAGGTCAAAATTCTCCGCGACAAAAGGACCTAAGTCAAAGTGACCACGCCTCAAAAGGATCCGGGCCGATAAAGCTCGAGTTAAAATGGGTCCGGGATTAAACGACGCAGCGTGAAAAAGACTCAGGTCAAAATGGTCCCGCGACAAAAAGAGACCAGTCAAAAAGGTCTTTCGTCAAACGACCCCGAGTATAAACATCCAAGCGTCAAGAGGCAATAGAAAAAATAAAGAAACATTCACAATGATGTGTAAGGCACCGGGTGAGAGTGATGCGGCCGTGCGAATGTAAAAACGAGAGCTCAGATCAAAAAATCTCCGGGTCGAAAGGGTCCCGTGAGAAAAGTGCTGAGTCAAAACCTTCCCGAGTCAAAGATCTCTGCGACAAAAGGGCCCGAGTCACATCTTCCCCCTACAAATGGCACGGACTCAAAATGTCCCGCGCCAAAATGGCTTGGTGAAAGGGCCACGCAACATATGTGCCCTACGTTAAAAGAGCCTGATCAAAAGGACGCGCCTCTAAAGGGCACGGGTCAAAATAGCCACGCTTGAAAACGGCCCGAGTCTTAACGGCCCCGCATGAAGATTGCCCGGGTTAAAAGGGATTGCCCTGCGTCATACCTGCCTGGGTCGAAAGAACCCCACCTCAAAAGGGCCGGAGTCGAACGGCCCAGCGTGAAAAAGGTGTGGGCGTAGGTGCTTCACGACAAAAATGCACGAGTCAAAATGGCCCCGCGTCAAAATTACCAGGTAAATACGGTTCCACGTGTAAAAAGCTTGAGATCAAAGCAAGAGTGGAAATCAGGTTTCCACGAGAGAATATCTCCTTAGTAAGTTTAAATGATTGTGCAGAAGAAGGGAAAATATCTATAGTTATTATTAACAAATAGTAAATTTGAATGGTGATATTAGTTTATTGTTTTGTTAATTGTTGTGCAACAATCTCTGTAGCTTAAGTCGTTCTCCATCAAAGTTTGCTTGCACTTCCGACTTTCTGAATCAAACTTTATGTATTATTGACTTTCCCCTTAGTTCTAAAATTCAATTTTGACCCCTGCATCAAAGTATAGGTAGGTGCGCGACAAATTAACTTGTCTCCCAGACTTAAAGCCTTCTAACAAGAGACGAACTATAGTTTTCCATGGGTCTGACGTCTCATAGTTCTAAGTATTTGCAGCTATAAAGCGAGCAATGTATGTCTTCTATGCCACTCCCTCTTGCCCCTAGCTGTGGCTGTGTTTGCGAAAATATTGTTTGCTTTTCACTGGGGTAAGGCACGACAGTCTCAAGAGAAGCCTGCCGAAAACATGAAAAAATGAAATGTAAAGGTCCATAGCCCCAAACCTATGGGATCTAACTTGTCGGGTGAAAGTTTCACTTAAGAACTAGTGTGTATTCTACCGAAAAAAATACATGTTTCAGATCCTGTGGTTCTTTCTCAATGGATTTCATACAAGGAATTTTGCTACGGGCATATAAACACTCGTTGACTACCTTGAAACACTCGTTGACTACCTCTATAAAAATGGTCTCGGAAGTACCGCAGGATTCTGAAACATGGACAGTGTACATATTAGATCGTAAGTTAAGTCTTGACCCGACTTTGATAAATCGCATAGTTTTGCAGCTGTGGACTTCTACAGTTCATTTTTTCGCCTTTTCGGCAGCCTAAAACTCAAAGGAAGCATTTGTGCACACAGGTTGGTCTATACTTTTTGTCTTATCTTCGTGTTAGGAATCAGCTCCAAAACGTTGTTGGTGCTATTTTGAAACACCCTTTATAAACATTTTAAATGATACGCACTGAGTGCTAAGAAGACAGAGAAAGATATAATACAAATCATATCACATTAAAACTGTTAGTGTCCGGAGAATAATTGTAATAAGAAACATACGTATTATACAAACAATTCTTAGAAATTATGTTTCTGGCAGAAATTTAAGAGAATAATAGGTTAGTAGATTTTAAAGCTACTGGTTCTTCTAAAATTATTGCATCATGCTATATCGCATAGAAAATTTTTCGTTTAAAAACATCTGATTAGGTTGAAATTATACTTCAAAGAGAAATATTTAAATTCAGTTTAACTTTTAAATACTTGATGAATCAAGCAAATGAAAGAAAATGGTATGAAAGGTGACTGAGAGATTTAGTATTTGGAGAAGCAAAAATGTAATGTGCAGGATACAGAAATTTGTCGTGTCGTCTCGGAACCGAGTCGAGAAGTGTATGTTCTAATAAGTGTTAAGACAAGAGGTGTATATCCAAGTTAGAGAAGAGACGAGAAACGACAATTCTTGTCTCATTTTCGACACAAGATATTTATCATGTCTTATTGACAACAATTCACTGAAGTCTTTGATATCAGTATTTTGGTATTACATAATTCATTGTAAAAGTTCATAAATTATTACAGTGGTTGCACGAACACAATGAACACTAAAATGAAATATTTCAGTTTTACGTCCCACGTTTATGTCGGTTAGGCTAGAGGAGATGGTGATGATGAGTAATGAATGAAATGCTGGAAGGAAGAAAGGGAGAAACGGGACAACCCCGAGAAAACCCACGAGCAAGTACAATTAAGAGTAATTATAAACATATTAAGATACGTAACTTATTATATAATATACTTCAATAATAAATATGAATAAAATGTTGATATATTACACTCTTAGTGGACCTTTCGTGACTCGAATCAAAACGAGACAAGAATCCAACAATTAATTTAAGAGACGACAGGAGAAAACTTTATTTCTCGTCTCGTCTTGTCAACAAGCGTACGGTGCGCAAACGCTCTGTAACTACGCAAACGTACTGGTAATTAAATCAAGTCTTCCGTGTCACTAATGATTGAGAAGATTGATGGCTCAGTAGTACATTTCATGTGAGGACCATAATTCAATCCCAAATATAGTAGTGTTTCCCAAATAAGATTTTCTCGTTTTGTCAATTTTTATAGAATTTTCCTCTCGTCTCGGTTTTCGAAAAATTATTTCTCTTTCGTCTCGATTATCTTAAAACTTTTCTTGTCTCCTCTTGTCTCGTAAAGTAGTTTCTGCTCTCGATTGAGAAGAAATACTCTGCTAATTTTTATGTTTGCTTGATGGTAATTAAAGAGAGTACTACAAATCTGTTTTAAGATCATCCCTATGAAATTGGGAGAGAGACGAAGCTAAATCAAACAAAACGTGAATTTTAGCTTTCTTCTTGAGAACCGAGATTATATGAGACGTAGATGGTAGATCTACAGTTTAAAGTGAAATTCGAATCCGAGCTCTCATACAGAAAAGGTTCATGAACTAGTCATTAGACTAACAGTTGGGGCTAAAGTAATAACGTATATATATATATAACTCATGACAATAAGAGCGAACAGTGCCAAATCATCATAATCGAATTTAGTGTAGAACTGAAGAGAAAGAAAAAACCTTCGCATTTGGATACTTTGACTGAAACCACATATAGGAATGATCGTAATTATTACATAACGTGGAAGTATATATACAAATATGTATTATGTTAGGATATATATTCAAAACTCTCAAAGGATATATATTCAAAGGTTACAGATGTTAACCTATTGTGTTAGTACTGCATTATATATTTCCCTAAGATAATGTAATGTGTCCTTAGCTTTTTCGTTTCTCTCAATTTCCAAGCAGAAAAAGACAATATGCTTTTGATCTTCACTAGCTCATTTTTCTTTCTATTTTAAACAATATTAAATTTGCGTACCGAATAAATTAATTTTCACTAAGATACAGGCAACCTAATAATTACACAGAATAAATCAGTACAATCATAATCTCGTTTAGCTCAGAAAGTGGAATAGTTAAATATATAAATCAATGGAGAACATTTTTCAAATGGCAGGGGTATTCAGTCCTCTTAAATGGAAATTGTCGTCGATCATTAGAAAATTAATATGGGAAAACTATGAAATAAAGTAAACAGACACGCCTCATTTTGTAATAAAATTACATGGCGACTGCATTTTATCTAATGAGAAGCTCTTATCGTCGAAAATACACGAAGTGTAATATTTTTCATAAGTAGAAGCTTTGCTTTGTATATACTTAAACACAAACTATTTGCTGAGCAAAACAATATATTGACATAAAAAACTACATACGTGTTACAGTTTCGCCAACTAACATTTTGCCTTCATCAGACACTATCTAATGAATAGTGTCTGATGAAGCCAAAATGTTAGTTGGCGAAATTGTAAAACGTATGTAGTTTTTTTATGTCAATATACTGTTTTGCTCAGCAAATAGTTTGTGTTTAAGACAATACACAATTAAAGGAGCTCAGATTCGCCAAATTAAAAAGATCTCAGACATCCCTTTAGAGGCAAATTTTTCTTCTCGCCACGGTGGGGAATGTGGGGTTCTTACTTTCCTGAAAAAAAGAAAACCCCTCCAAAACTTTGATCGTGAAATATTAAAAGTGGTCATTATAATATGTCCGATGTGCTTGATGGACATAACAAATTGAAACGACACATTGTATAGGGTCAATACGCAAAAAATAAACCAATACTTTTTATTTTCTGCGGAAAAACTGTTTTAGGGGGCAAAAGCAAACACCCATAGCAAAAGGAAGTTGAGGCCCGAAAGACCAGATGAAGTGAACCGAAGTAAATGAAATTGTGCACAGATATTGTAGACATAAAATGAGGGAATACCGGTTGCATATTTTCCTGAAGAAAAAAAGTTTATGTGGGACCCAGACCGCTCCAAAACTTAGATCGCGAAATGTCAAAATTGCTAATAACAGTATGTGATAAGTGGTTGAAGGGCATGAAGAATTGGAACGGTATATTGTGTAGGGACAATACGCAAAAAATAAATGAATATGTTTTTTTTTATTTTCTGCGGAATAACGGTTTTAGGGGGCAAAAGCCACAACCGAAAAATTTTGAAATTTGACTCCTAAAAGGCAAGAAGAAGTGCACCGAATTGAATGACATTGTGCACAGATATTGCAGAAGAAAACTGAGATAAGTAGGTTTCGTATTTTCTTATAAAAACGTTTGACGAGTCACGAACCTTTAAACCGTTGATTACGAAATATCAAAAGTAAAAATAAGCATAAGTCAGCAGTTTGCAAAGAATATGGAGACTTGCAATGAAACTTCGTATAGGGACAATTTGCATAACAATAAATTAAATTTGTTTTAATATTTGCGGAGAAACAGTGTTGGGGTCTAGGCCCCATCAGAAAAAAGTAGATATTACCATAATAGCGCAGGAAGGAGTAAGCAAGTGAAATTGAGTGCAGATATTATATAGTCCTTATGTAAAATAAGGTATTTCTTGTTTCTCAAGTGCCCCTATCCGTTTTGCTTCAAATTTGGCAGATCAGCAGCAAACTGTGAATAAATCGACACGTGTTCTTGTTTATGCGCAAAAACTTTGTAAGCGTTAAAGCTGCTTCCTGAAATACTATAAAATACGCTATACTGTTTGTCCTTGTATTCGATCTGCCAAATTTGAAAAAAAAATCGGATAGAGACAAGACATTTGTGAAACATGAAAGGCCATATTTTATATATCCAATATCTACATACAATTTCATTCGCTTCGGTCTACCCTTCCCGCTACTCAACGCCTTGATCCCCTCAACAGATTTTTTTCTTTCAGAAAAATACGAAACATGTATTCTCTCATCTTACCTCTACAATATTTGTGCATATTTGATGCACTTAGGTCCTTCTTCTTGCCTTTTGGGTCAAAGTCCAAAATTTGGACGAGGGCTCTTGCCCACTAAAACCATTTCCCCCGAAAATTAAATAAACTATTCGTTTATTTTATACTATTTTTATACACAAAATTTCTTTGAAATATTTCATGTCCTTTACACACATCTGGCATACTGTTACTAACACTTTTGATATTTCATGATGAAAAGTTTGGAGGGGTCCGTGTCCCACCCAGCCGTTTTTTTTTCAGGAAACTACGAAGCCCGTATTCCCTCATTTTACATCTACAATATCTGTGCATAATTTCATTCACTTCGGCTCACTTGTTCTTGCATTTCAATCGTCAACATTAAAAATTTTGGGTGGGGCTTTTGCTCCCTAAAACTCTTTTTCCGCAGAACATAAAAAACCCGTATTCGTTTATTTTTTCCGTATTGTCCATACACAAAGTTATATTTCAATTCTTCATGTCATTTACATATATGTGACATACTGTTACTAGCACTTTTGATATTTAATGATCAAAGGTTTGCAGGGGTCCGTTCCTGACCCAGCCATTTTTTCCAGGAAAATACGAAACAGTTATGCCCTCATTTTACGTCTAAAATATCTGTGGAAAATCATTCCCATCGGTTCATTTCTTTTTGCCTCTCGGGTGTTAAGTATCAAATTTTACGGCTTGAGGTTTTGCCTCTTGAAACCGTTTTTCCGCAATAAATAAAAAAGCGTATTTGTTTATTTTTTGCGATTTCTCCATACGTAAAGTTATGTTGCATCCTTCATGTCATTTATATATATATCTGACATACTGTTACTAGTACTTTTGATATTTCATGATCAAATGTTTGGAGAGGTCTGTGCCCCACCCAACCGTTCTTTTTTAGGAAAATACGAAACCGTATTCTCTCATTTTACGTCTGCAATATCTGTGCAGAATATCATTTACTTCGGTTTTGTTGTTCTTGCCGTCGGGTGCCACCTTTCAAAATTTTGGGTCGGTCTTTTATATTAAACGTTTACATCATGTAACTTTTTCTTGTTTATGAGATTTGTTTTGGTTGGGGGAGAAAAATGCTTTCTTCTGGTATCTCTTTCTTGCCATTCATCTTGTTTGAACTGCTCAAATAAGATCATTTTGTAACTTTTGATGTCATTTAATTCAGTCTCGATAATAAAATTTGTTTCTCTAAACAATTTGATTTATTCTCTTATTTGCAGTTTCCCTCACTGATATATATGTTTCAAAATTAAGGTTTCGTCCAACGTCTTTCAAATTCGCAACTAACCCAACCGCCGATATTTTTGGGTGACCTGCTATTGCAGGAAAAGTAGAATTGCAGGTGGTAATGCAAATTTGTACTCGTGTATACTATTAAAATAAACGATGAAGGGCCATTCAAAATTTTGGGCACTTCGGCCATCTGTAATGCTAAAAATAGTTCAGAACTTTGACCGATATTGTCCATTCTTCCACCGAAGAAAAAATTCTCTACCATTCAAATAAACATAATAGGGCCGTTTCAAAATTTGGGGCACTTCGAGCACCTTTAGTGCGACCTCCTTAAATTAGAATTTTAACTTGCTCAGAATTTTGTCCCATTTTGGTCAATTTTTGTCCCCAAAAGAAAAAAATGTACTACTAAATAAACGATTGAGGGGGCATCCAAAATTTGGGGCACTTCTACCACCCTACACATTCAAATTAGAATGTTAACTATCTAAGAACTTTTTCCGAATTTCTTCCCACTAAAGATAAAAATTTTCAACCATGATATAAACGAGGGAGAGCCATTTCAAAATTTATGACCCTTCGATCACCTGTAGTGAGACATCTTCAAATTCGAATTTTAAGTAGCTCAGAATTTTTCCAATTTCTGTTCATTTTTGTCCATACAAGAAAAAAATTCGTACAATTAAAATTAACGAAGTAGGCCATTTTTAAAATTTGTTGCACTTCGATCACCTGTAGTGCGAAATTTCAAATTCGAATTTTAAGTAGCTAAGAATTCTGTACAATTTTTCTCCATTTTTATCCACACAGGAGAGAATTTTGTACCATAAAATAATTGAGGGAGGTCCGTATCAAAAATTTGGGCACTTCGATCACCTAAGGTGGACATCTTCAAATCCGAATTTTCAGTAGCTCAGAAATTTCTCTAAGTTTTGTCCATTTTTGTCTAGCCAAGATAAAATTTTGCACCATTAAAATAAACGAGAATTGGCAATTTCGAAATTTGTTGCACTTCGATCACCTGAAGTGTGAACATATTCAAATTCGAATTTTAAGTAGGACAGAATTTTGTTCAATTTTTGTCCATTTCTCTAAACCCTAAAAACTGTACCATTTAAATAAAAGAGGTAGGGCCATTTCAGAATTTGGGGCACTTCGATCACACGTAGTGCCATATCCTCAAATTCGAAGTTTAACTAGCTCACAAATTTGTCCAATTTCTCTCCATCCAAGAAAATTATTTTACCAATAAAATAAACAAGGGAAGGTCATTTCCAAATCAGGGACACTTCGATCACACTTATTGCAATATCTTCCAATTAAAATTGTAAATAGCTCAGAACTTTGTCCAATTTTCATCCACCTAAAGATAAAATTTTGCACCCATCACAGAAAAGAAGGACAGCCATTTCAAAATTTGCGGTACTTCCATAACATTCAGTGCGACATCTTCAAATTCCAGTTAATATATCCTAATATTTTGTCCATTTTTCCACCCAAGAAAATGCTTTATATCATTGAACTAAACGAGGGAGGGCCATTTCGAAATTTGGTGCACTTCAATCTCCTCTAGTGCGACATCTTGTAATTCGAAGTTTAACTAGCTCAGAATTTTTTCCACTTTCTTCAATTTTTGTCCACTGAAGAAAATATTTTCTACCATTCAAATAAACAATTGAGGGCCATTTCTAAATTTTGCTTACTTCGATCAGCTTTAGTGCGACATCCTCAAATTCGAAGTTTAAGTGGCTCAGAATTTTGTCCAATAGTTGTCCACTTTTTTCCATCGAAGGAAGAATTTTCTGCCATTCATATAAACGAGGGAGAGTCATTTCAAAATTTGTGGCACTCCCATCACCTGCAGTGTGAGATCTTCAAATTCTAATTTTAAGTAGTTCAGAAATTTGTATAAATTTTCTCCATTTTAGTCCACAGAACAAATATTTTGTGCCATTCAAATAAACGGGGGAGGCCATTTCAAAATTTAGAACATTTCGACCACCTGTAGTGGGAGATTTTCCAATTCGAATTTTAGGTAGCTCTGAATTTTATCCAATGTTTGTCCACTTTTGTCCACACAATAGGGAATTTTGAACCATTAAAATAAATGAGAGAGGACCCTTTTAAATTTGGGGCACTCCCATCAACCGTAGTGCGAAAACTTCAAGTTTGAATTTTAACTAGCTCAGAATTTTTTGCAAATTTTTGTCCATTTTTCTCCACCCAAGAAGCAATTTTGTACCATTCAAATAAGCGAGGAAGAGGCATTCAAAATTTGTTGCACTTCGATCACCTCTAGTGGACTTATTCAAAATCGAATTTTAACTTGCTCAAAATTTTGCCCAACTTCTGTCCCTTTTTGTCCACCCAAGGAACAGTTATTTACCATTAAAATAAACGAGGGCGAGCCGTTCAAAATTTGGTGCACTTCGACCACCTGTAGTGCGACATTTTCAAATTAGAATTGTAACTATCTCAGAATTTGGTCCAATTTTTGTCCACCTAGAGATAAAAGTTTGCACCCGTCAAAAAAACGAGGGAGGGACATTTCAAAATTGGGGTATTTCGATAAAATTTAGTGCGACTTTTTCCAATTCCAATTTGTATTAGCTATAAATTTTGTTAATTTTTTCCGCCCATTAAAATATTTTGAACCATTGAACTAAATTAGAAAGGGCAATTTCAAAATTTGGGGCACTTCGATCACCTATAGTGCGACATCTTCTAATTCAAAGTTTAACTAGCTCAGAATATTGTCCAATTTTTTGTTCATTTTTTTTCCATCACAGGAAATTTTTTTACGATTAAAATAAACGAGGGATGGCCGTTTCAAACCTGTAGTGCGACATCTTCAAATTAGAACTGTAAGCAGCTGAGATTTTAGACCAATTGTTTGTCTTTTTTGTCCATCCAAGATAAAAGTTTCTCCCATTGAAGAAAACGAAGTAGGGCCATTTCAAATTTGGGGCACGTCAATCACCTGTAGTGCGACATCTTCAAATAAAAATTTTAACTAGGTAAGAATTTTGTCCAATTTCCGACCACCTAAAGATAAAAATTTGCACCCATCAAATAAAAGAAAGAGGGACATTTAAAAATTTGATGTACATCGATAACATTTAGTACGACATCTTCTAATTCCAATTTGTATTAGCTATACTTTTTTTTATTTTTCCAACCAAGAAAATATTTTGTAACATTTAAATATTTTGTACCATTTTGTACTTTCAAAATTTTTTTCACTTCGATCACTTGCAGTGCGACATCTTCAAATTCGAATTTTAAGTATCTTAAAATTTTGTCCAATTTTTCTCCATTATTGTCCACCCTAGAAAACATTTGTACCATTAAAATAAACGAGGGAGGGTCATTTTAAAATTTGTGGCATTTCTATCACCTGTTGTGAGACATATTCAAATTCGAATGGTAGCTCCCATCAAATAAAAGAGGTAGGACCATTTTTAATTTGTGTACATCGATAACATTTTGTGCGACATGTTCAAATTCCAATCTGTATTACTTATAAAATTTGTCAATTTTTTCAAACGAACCGAATTGGCACCCATAAAATAAAAGAGAGGGATATTTCAGAATTTGATATACATCGATAACATTTAGTACGACATCTTCTAATCCCAATTTGTATTAGCTATACTTTTTTCATTTTTCCACCCAAGAAAATATTTTGTACCATTTAATTAAATACTTTCAAATTTTTTGTCACTTCGATCACTTGCAGTGCGGCATCTTCAAATCCGAATTTTAAGTATCTTAGAATTTTGTCCAATTTTTCTCCATTATTGTCCACCCTAGAAAACATTTGTACCATTAAAATAAACGAGGGAGGGCCATTTTAAAATTTGTTGCACTTCTACCACCTGTAGTGCGACATTTTCAAATTGGAATTGTAACTAGCTCAGAATTATATCCAATTTTCGTGCACCTAAAGACGAAAATTTTCACTCATCAAATAAAAGAAGGAGGACCATATCAAACTTTGGGGTACTTCCATAATACTTAGTGCGACTTCTTCCAATTTCAATCTGTATTAGCTATAAATTTTGTCCATTTTTCCACCCAAGGAAATATTTTGCGCCATTGAAATAAACAAGGAAGAGCAATTTCAAAATTTGGGGTCTTCGATCACCTGTAGTGCGACATCTTGAAATTAGAATTGTTTCCGGTTCTCAATTAGAATTCAATCGGTTCGAATTGTTTCCGGTTCGAATTTTAAATAGCTCAGAATTTTGTCCAGTTTTTGTCCATTTTTATCCACCGAATAAAATATTTTGTACCGTTGAAATAAACAAGGGAGGGCCATTTCAAAATTTGGGGCACTTCGACCACTTGTAGTACGATATTTTCAAATTCGAATTTTAAGTAGTTCAGAATTTTGTCAAATTTTCAATTTTTTCCAGCAAAGAAAGAATTTTGTACCATTAAAATAATTCAGGGTGGGACATTTCAAAATTTTGGGCATTTCGATCACCTGCAGTGCGAGATCTTCAAATTTGAATAATAATTAGCTTAGAATTTTGCCCAATTTTGTTCATTTTGGACCATTCAAATAAACGTGGGAGGTCGGTTTCAATATTTGATGCACTTCACTCACCTCTAGTGGACTTATTCAAAATTCGAATTTTACCTAGCTCAGAATTTTATCCAACTTTTTTCATTTTTGTACACTCAAGAAAAAAATTGTGCTATTCAAATAAACGAGGGAAGGCAATTTTTAAATTTGAAGCATTTCGATCACATGTAGTGGACATCTTCCAATTGGAATTTTTAATAGCTTAGGACCTTGTATAATTTTTACTCATTTTTAACCACCAATGAGAAATTTTGTACCACTAAAGAAACGAGAAAGGACAATTCAAAATTTGGGGCACTTCGACCACCTGTTGTGCGACATCTTCAAATTAGAATTGTAACTAGCTCAAAATTTTGTCCAGTTTTCGTCCACATAAAGACCAAAATTTGAACCCATCAAATAAACGAGGGAGGAGCATTCACAATTTGGGGTACTTCGATAACGTTTAGTGTGAAATCTTCCAATTCCAATTTGTGTTAGCTATAAATTTTGTCCATTTTTATACCCAAGAAAATATTTTGCACCACTCAAATAAACGAGAGAGGACTATTTTAAAATTTTGGGGTACTTCGATAACTTTTAGTGTGACATCTTCCAAATCAAATTGGTGTTATCTATAAATTTTGTCCATTTTTTCGACCCCAAAATTTTTTACCATTAAACTAAACGAGAGAGAGCCATTTCAAAATTTCTGGCACTTCTATCACCTGTAATGCGACATTTTCAAATTTGAATTTTAAGTAGCACAAAATTTTGTCCAATTTTTGTATATTTTTGTCCACACGAGAAAAAAATTGTGTACCATTAAAATAGACGAGGTAAGGCAATTTCAAGATGTTGTGTACTGCTAGCACCTGTAGTGCGACATCTTCAAATTAGAATTGTAACTAGCTCAGAATAATGTCCAATTTTCGACCACCTGAAGACCAAAATTTGTACCCATCGAATAAACGAGAAAGGACCATTTCAAAATTTGGAGTACTTCCATAACATTTGGTGCGATATCTTCCAACTCAAATTTGTGTTAGCTATAAATTTTGTCCATTTGTATACCGAAGAAAATATTTTGCACCACACAAACAAACGAGAAAGGGCTATTATAAAATTTTGGGGTACTTCGATAACTTTTAGTGTGACATCTTCAAATTCCTATTTGTATTAGCTATAAATATTGTCCATTTTCTCCACCCAAGAAAATATTGTGAGCCATTGAAATAAACGAGAATGGTCAATTTCAAAATTTCGGGCACTTCGATCACCTGATGTGCGACATCTTCAAATTCGAATTTTAAGTAGAAGAGAATTTTCTTAAAATTTTTGTAAATTTTTGTCCACCCAAGAAAAAATTTTGTACCATTCAAATAAACGTGGGAGGACCGTTTCAAAATGAGTTGCACTTCTATCACCTCTTTTGCGACTTCTTCAAATTAAAATTGTAAGTAGCTCAGAATTTTGTCCAATATTTGTCCATTTTTGTCCAGAAAAGAAAAAAGTTTGTATTATTGAAATAAACGATGGAGGGCGATTCAATATTTGCGGCACTTTGACCACCTCTAGTGCTACATCTTCAAATTAGAATTGTAACTAGCTCAGAATTTTGTCCAGTTCTCTTCCAACTAAAGATAAAATTTGCACCTATCAAATGAACGACGGAGGGGCATTTCAAAATGTATGGTACTTCGATGACCTGTAGTGAGACATCTTCAAATTCGATTTTGGAGTAGCTCAGAAATTTTTTTTTCCAATTTTTGTCCATTTTATCCACCCAAGAAAAAAATTCTACCATTAAAATAAACGAGAGAGGGCAATTTCAAAATTTTGTTGCACTTCGTTCACGTGTAGTGCATTTTCAAATTCGAATTTTTAATAGCACAAAATTTTGTCCAATTTTTGTCTATTTTTTTGACAAGTGAAGAGCTCCTGCTCTTCCTGCGAGTGGGTGTTCCCGCATTGAAATTAAAGAATGCAGTCATATCCAGCGTTATTACACATTTTAAAATGTAAAAATTGAATATAAAATGTAATTTTGGTAAGAGAAGAAGTTTCCGTTGTTAAAGTAACTTTAAACCAAAAGCTTATTACTTTACTGGGCTTTGACATTGGTGTAATCGAGACAACAGGGAGACGCAGTATGTCATGCCATTGAGGGAGTTAATGTCATAGAAGTCGACATGTGTATATTTACTGATTATTAATTCTGAATTGAATGCCACTGCTGAAATCCGATGTAAATATAATCAGAGGAATATTTGGCATAATGTAATATATAATATAATGTTGACGCATAATAATTATTATGTAAAACATGAAAAACCAAAAGCAAGCGTGTGTGCGGAGGTTGAGAAAAATCACCAATAGATTACTCTGGCGAGGTAAACAAAAGCACATGTACTGGATTCGGCAAGGAATGCTGTTTGCAAGGTAAATTGATAGTGACGCCGGGGGAAACAATCCGAAAATAAATATTTAACAAGTGGATAACAAAGAGTAGAACACACCGTTTTAAAGCTTAGTATCTACTCTATTCGGTGGTCAAGCTCAATATAGATAAGAAGCAATAATAATCAAGTAATAAATAAAATATTACGTGAAAGAGTACTATCCAAATATCTTGGAGACAAAACCATTAGGTTCCGCAAAAAGGGGCTATACATTAAATTTTGTGTAGATCAGGAGCGAACCTTTGAAAAATCATGTTCTTTCCTCTGAAAGAATACGGTTTAACAAAGGAGGAGTGAATTGGTTTATGGTATTGGTTAAAATGTAATACACAGAGGTCATCCTCTGTAATAATTAGTGCAAGACTAATCGTGACAGTGGTCTGTTTCGTGAGATAGGCACATTTAAATAACAAAATCTCAACGTTACTCGAAATTAAGTGTTCCCGGCGGGAGCTCATGTGGTTCGGATTCCACGTTAATCAGTAGGTCTACGTCTCATATAGCCTCGCTGCTGAACGGGACGTAAAACTCAAAAATCAATCAATCAATCAATCGAAATTAAGTGTATTTTGTTCATCTCACTGTAAAATATCAATTATCGTAAGTCTGTCTCAGAACTTAACGTCATCTTGGTTTATGCTCTACAGGCAACAAATATTGCGAAACAAGATGAATAAGGGAAGAGTTAGAATATTTTGTAATAATGTAAAGACTGAGTTTTGAATCTGCAGCTAGGACAATGACTACTACCATATAAACCCTTTGTGTAGTTCATCGTGTTCGCCGTTTTTCCTTTTACAAAATGGCAAAACTTCTAACTATTTCAATGGAGCATATGTGTAAGAGTAAAACCACAGACTACCTGAGGTAAAGAGTATCTTGTGTATTAATCAGTCATATAATCCTTTTAAAAATTGCTTTTTTTATAAGCCCTACAGCATTTTTTCTATTTCTAAAATTTTAAGTTATCACAAGTAATTGAAATAATTCATTTGCATATTTTCTGTTAATTACTCTATTTAAATATTTATTGACACTTTCCATTAAGGGCATTGTGGTGGGAATATTTAAGTATTTCATTTTTTCAAATATATACGTTGTGGCAGTATTCGTTTTTCAAATAGAAAATGATGTATAATTTTAATTTTATTTTTAATCAATGTTTATGTTGCAAAGATTGCATTTTATAGAATATTAAGGTTAAGGTAAATAATTGTTACAAATTAAGCATAATGCAAGCTGTGGAATATTATTATCCAACAGTCAGCGAAATGTTGTAAATAGAACTTAAATAAAATGTTTCACTGAGAGTCTGCCAATGCAGGAAGGCAATGCAGACAATGCGTCAATTCTTGCATAGGCCAAATACTGTACATTGTAAAAAGAGAGATTGTAAGCTTTTGTGAACATTTCACAAATTCACGGATATGAGGAAATTGCTTAGAATCGAGAAATCAGAGTGTGTCGAGAGTTGTAGTTTTTGAGTCTTGACACATGGAAAGAATTTGTTTTTCCAAGTGAAAAGGGGTCGCACGTGCCATCCAGCAGACGACAGGAGTTGGACCAGGTTGAACAAAACTGGAGGACGAGAGGTCTTCAGGATGAGTCTAGAGGATCAGTCTGGGACAGTTGGATCAGTGTTGGAGAGTTTTGGAACAGCCTTTAGAAACAGCGAGAATTAGTCCTTAGTAATCTACATGATCAGTCTTTGAGAGTTTAGTCAAAGACAGCAGGACAGTCAAATGACAGTCAACGGCCAGTCATCTTAGAATACATTATTTTATCCACGGAGAACTTCAAGTCATCATTAGCATTTGGGAGAATACCAAACTCAATGCTCGTCAACGTCAACCACTAATTGGGAGTATCAACTTGGAGAATCTACATCCATCACCTAGGTCATCATTGGAGCAACATCAGAAATCAGCAGGTATGTGTAACTCCTATTCAGGGCTCAAAGGCTCAATACTCGATCATAGCAATACTCGTCTGGCAAATATTCCGATTATCCGTAGCTAATACATCACAACACTAACAGTCAGAAAGTTTATCTATGAGAAATATAATTGTTATCAACCGAATGAAGTAATGTTTTATTATTGTCTTGTATTAATCCCCAGTTGGTATAAAAACTTAAGTTAACCTCTCGCACATGAATAGAAAATCATATTCCCACTCATTCTAGATGGTGAGTGGAAGGCGCTCAGTTTCACTCTAAAAGCATCCCAAAATCAGGCACAGAGTGACTGGGTTGTCAACGTGAACACCTCAAATCTGGCTGTGCCCAGCGCATTGATTTCAGCTCACGACACAGTGAACAGTAGGTTTTAGGTAGTGTTGTCGTAAGTAATGAATTTGTGATATAATTGTTTGGTGGTTCAAAAGTGTTAAATAATATAATTTCTATAGTTGTACGATTCATATACTTATACATGTTAAAAAGTAACCATTCATAAAAATGCATTACATTTGTATATGAAATCAACTCTGTTTTTCTTTTGGGTAAGCAACCTTTCGATAACTTTTTTGAAGTCTAGTTTTTACCGTTTCTTTCTCTTCTGATACTATAACTAAAGCACCGAAACAATTCTGAGTTATGCCATTTCTGAAAATGCTTGTATATTCTTTTACATGGTAAAACAGCCTTCAGTTACTTAAGTGGACATCGGGATGTTTACTAAGATTTTCAGGAATTTTGTTGTGCTGGAAGAATCATAAAGTTCAATGCATTTCTATGGATTCACTTTCATTTTCACAATGATACCCTAATATTATCTGCATTAGACTAAGAAGGTCTGATGTCTCGTATACATGAATTCATAGATATGATGTGTTTTATAAACTGCTCACACCTACACGCAACATGTAATGCAGCAGATTGTTACGACAGTTTCAGAGATGCCTTTAATACCAAACAATAACGTCATTTCATGTTTTCACAAGAAGGTGGGGGAAGAGGGCAAAGTCACGATATAGAAGTATCATGTTTTTATTACTATTCTAGTATACATTTTATTAAAAGGCATGTGTTCCTAAAACTCAGGGGTCAATTTCCCCCTGTACTTCTCAAATGACTTCCCTTTTACTAATGGTTTGTCCATGTGTTCTTTTATTGTTGTCTCACGACACTTGACGATTAATATGTATTTATATCCTGTCAAAATGCATGCTATGGCGAGATTTGAAGTTTAAATGTAAGATTATTGCAATATGTTCGATGCTTTCCCAACGGAAATGGAACGCTCAATGATGGATTGTACACAACAAACATACATTATTCACTACACAAATGAGGACAAGCCATTACATGAAGTCAACCAAACCACAGAAAACAATAGATTTATTTGAATCTTCGGGCTCGTAATGGAGACATACAGCATGTTTCAACACACCCAAAATTCGATGCAATCAATGAAAAGTGAGCGAATGTTGCCTTTTTCCTACAAGATTATTATGAGTCTTAACAGAATAGTACAAACGAGTTGTGATAGAATATTTGGTAGGCTTACCAGGCACGTACCAGAACTTTCTTGCTGGGTGGGTTCAAAACTTGGGGTTGTTCCAATGCTATAAGTCTTATATTTGTACTACAAGTATTGACCCAATACTACTTTTTATTATTGACCTGGTTACTGATCTGGTTTTATTCTACATCTAAAAAAAGCTATAAGTTGTTGAGTTCTGTCAGCTTATATTTTGAGCAAAACAATGGATTTTTTTTATAAGAGAAAACGTACAGAGTGTAATATGAAATATTTACGCTATGTCAATCATTTCTCTACAAAGCAATTATAGTTTTATTATGAAAATGAATAACTATATATAGAGTTATGAAATTTTAAGGGGTGATCTGGAACCAACGGACCTTTGCGTAAGTGAACCTCTGGTGTTCACACTAGTGAAATTCAGTATTGTGTTAATATGATTCATACATTCTCATGTCTCTATTTTTTCAATTATATGTCCCAAGTTATATTACACCATTCAGATCCACTACTAATTACCTTCAAATAGCAGGCAAAGAATTTAAAAAAATGATATTTGTATTTTACAATTTGTCAACGATTAATTGGCTTACGTCAACTTTGAAACAACGAGGCACATTTTAATTTCGGGCTCCTGATGATAGTTAACTTTATTGGATTGTGTCTTAATTTCGTTCTAGTCTTCCAAACTCTGTCAATGCACTAAACGATATACGTATAATTTGCAATCACTTAACAGAATTCTCTACGCAACAGGATAGTGATAAGATTTATGTTACAAGAAATATTCCGAAAACTGCTTCCATGTTAAACAGGCCTTAAATTCATTAGTATTGAGAGAACGGTTTAGTAAGAACTGATACTACGAACCTATCAAGGATATAACTGAGGGAATACAGGACAATACGGCGTATACCCACCTAATACTTTTATAGGTAGTTAAGCGTACGTTTGCTTTAATTCAATACTGTAATGGAGGTATAAGAGTTTGTATACATAACTGGAAGCTATGAAAAAAATAAGTATTATCAAACAAATTTATGAATTAACCATATACCAACACCCAACACGTTTTCACTCTTGCCCTAGTCACTTTGAAATACATGGAGATAAATACATTGGGCCTTATGCAGAGTCTTTTTGACGCAAGATTAGTGCCACACTAAAGAGCGCGTTTCCTGCAGTGGTCAGACCTTTAGTATAACGCTAACCATACGTCAATACGACTCTGCATTAGGAGGATGGTGTCTCAGTGCATCAAATACAATCTAAGAAACCACAGTAGTTTTCAGAAATGTTTCACTTCAACGTATAATACTGCAAATAACAACATTAGTATTTTGCTATTTCGCATGTGTTAATGAGTAATGTTGAAATAGGAAACTCAGTTCCAAAGTTTTCTTCGAGTTCTCAGAATACAGAGGATAAGATTTTACAATTCTAGCAAAGTTATAAAGTATGGTATATTTTCATATATTATTCGTTTTTCTTTTAAATTTCTAGTCTATTTATGCATGAACACCGTACTAGAGAGAAAAATCGAAGATAGTACGCAATTGTAAAAAAGGCTTGAGAACAAATTGAAATGTAATTTTATCCTGTGTTGACTTAAGAATTTCTAGGAAAAGTTGTATGCTTCCCATTCCCATCGGTGCGTCCTCGGAAGACCGTAATTTTGTTTGTTTTATTAAAAATATTATATATTAAACTGATGCTTAAATTTGCTTAATCGTCACGTTATATAATTGACAAATATAGTATTACAGAAAATAAATTATCTTTCAAGAAGCATCACAGCAAATATATATAAAAATAAACTTACTGAATGAATATATCCACCATAACTTAAACATTAGAAATAACGCAAAAGATATTTAGAAAATCACAAAATCAAATCAGGCAGTATTATGGTTGGTGTCTTTATCAAAAGTTTGTCTTAGATGCCACTCGTGTGTTCTCATGAGTTTATGCAGTCCTTTCTGTACTATATTTTGTCATACAATGATAACAGGCACAAAGCATACTCACGAACCATGGAGTAACTTAATGGTCGTCGGCTCCAGCGGAGACATCTTGCAGGTAATGGAAGTTGGAGGTTACGAACGACTAACGAAGTGGATCGAATGATGGTCGTCAAATAAAGAATGGTGATAATTTCTCGAAATGCCAGTTTATATACTAATCCGAAGACTATTTTGAATTTTGAGAAACACATGTTTGCATTTGTTTTTCGAAATGAAGGAAAGTATGTTTTCCTTTTTCTTTAAAATAGTTACCTTCGAAGTGTTTATTGGAAATACCATTTGCCTATTAGTCTCTTTACAACAAGGTCAAGCGAGTTTTTTTTTAATTTCAAACCTGGATCGCTTCTTATTCTTTTACTGGTTCATTTTTTTAAATTGCATACAAGAAATTTTTAACTTTTTTATTATTTATGTTCATTGGAACATGATAATCCCCTTTTAATAAAATCTATGCGTCAACTGTTCGAGAGAAACAGTGACATGAGATCCCTCTGTATTTTGTTTCATTATTTATGTCCAACACAAACAGTAGGCTGGTGCATTATGGAAAGCGGAAGAGAGAGAACACTACGCGGGGAGGAAGCACTAGAGAACACCATAAAAATACTAGGAACACTGTAACTGAAGATTGTACAGAGAACACACGGGAGAGAACAAGGCTGTGTGACTGTTGACCACTATTCTTGGGAAATCTGTCGGGCGGAAGGCTGCTATTTATTAGATCTTGATGCACGTAGGCGTCAACCTGTAAAACTGGTAAACTGGGATTCTGATAGACATCGTCCGAAGAAACAGGTGGATGTAGTAGCAGAAGTGAGTCGTGGAGATATAGTATGTGCAAGAATATTACTCTACATGAGACACAAAGCGCTTGCCAAAGACCACCGTGGTATTGATAAACAAAAATAGAAAGAGGTGATAGAAAAGGAAGAGGACGAGAAAAATGTGATTTTGCGACGAGAGGAGCGAACAAGGAACAAAGTATCTATGGTCGTCTTGCTTGAATCTTACTTGTAGGCTTTGTCTGAAATGTACATAAATATAGATTGAAGAAAGCACATGATCAGTTCGACGGAGTAACCGAATGCATTTTCGTATTAGTCTCATAAATGTTCTGAGTGCTGCCTATAATGGAGTTTCTTTGTTTCCTAGTTGTCTTTGAGTGGAAAAAATTACGAACTATTAGATATGCCAAAAGAAATGTAACACGAGAGAAAGGAAAAAATGAAATGAAATCTTAGAGTTTTACGTCCCACGGTTTTGTCGGTGTAAACGGCGAAACGTACCTACGCAAATAAATACCTCCCGGTATAATATGCCTAGGCAAAAAGTACCTCTCATAAAAGACCGTCTCTTTTGATAAACAATATAATACTCATCCAAGGAATTCATAACTACCATTTATATCAAAACAAATACACATTGCCGGTGTAACCGGCAAAACGTACCTCCGCAAATAAATACCCCCCGGTATAATATGCCTAGGCAAAAAGTACCTCCCAACAAAGGATGGTCTCTTTTGATAAACAATATAATACTCATCCAAGGAATTCATAACTCCCATTCATATCAAAACAAATAACATTGACGGTACATCAAAGGTGGCTCATTATTAACACACTATATATACTTTACAGGGGGGTAATTATTGCCTAGGCAATTTATACCTCCCTCCCATATTTCATTAAATACACAACGTCGGTACATCAAAGGTGGCTTGTTGTTAACACACTACATAATACTCTATAGGGGTGTAATTATTGCCCAGGCAATTTATACCCCCTCCCATATTTCATTATATACACATTTTCGGCACATCAAAAGTGGCTTATTGTTAACACACTACATAATACTCTACAGCGGGGTAATTATTGAATAGGCAATTTATACCCCCGCCAATATTTCATTACATACTAGTTGTCAGAACATCAAAAGTGGCTTAATAATAACCCATTGCATAATACTCAGCAGGTGGTAATTATTGCCTAGGCAATTTATGCCACCCTCCCATATTTCATTAAATACTAGCTGTCGGTACATCAAAGATGGCTTATTGTTAACACACTAAATAATACTCGACAGGGGAATAATCATTGTCTAGGCAATTTATACCTCCCTCCCATATTTGATTAAATACACACTGTCGGTACAAAAAAGGTGGATTATTGTTAACACACTACAAAATACTCTACAGGGGGTTAATTATTACCTAGGCAAACTACACCTCCCTTCCATATTTCATTAAATACTAGTTGTCGGTACATCAAAGATAGTTTATTAATAACAGAGTTCATAATACTTAACAGGGGGTAATTATTGCCTAGGCAATTTATACCTCCCTACCATATTTCATTAAATACTAGTTGTCGGTACATCAAAGGTGGCTTAATAATAAAATATTGCCTAATACTCAGCAGGGTTGTAATTATTGCCTAGGCAATTTATACCCCCTCCCACATTTCTTTAAATACTAGTTGTCGGTACATCAAAGGTGGCTTATTGTTGGCACACTAAATAATATACCACAGAGGAATAATTATTGCCCAGGCAATTTATACCCCCTCCCATATTTCTTTAAATACTAGTTGTCGGTAGATCAAAGGTTGCTTATTGTTGACACACTACATAATACTCTACAGGGGGGTAATTATTGCCTTGGCAATTGATAGCTCTCTACCATATTTCATTAAATACTAGTTGTCGGCATATCAAAGGTGGCTTAATAATAACACATTGCATAATACTAAGCAGGGGGGTATTTATTGCCTAGGCAATTTTAACCCCCTTCCATATTTCATTAAATACTAGTTGTCGGTAGATCAAAGGTTGCTTATTGTTGACACACTACATAATACTCTACAGGGGGTAATTATTGCCTTGGCAATTGATAGCTCTCTACCATATTTCATTAAATACTAGTTGTCGGCATATCAAAGGTGGCTTAATAATAACACATTGCATAATACTAAGCAGGGGGGTATTTATTGCCTAGGCAATTTATATCCCCCTCCTATATTTCATTAAATACTAGTCGTCGGTACGTCAAAGGTAGCTTAATAATAACAGAGTTCATAATACTCAACATGGTGGTAATTATTGCCTTTGCAATTTATAGCCCCTCACATACTTCATTAAATACTAGTTGTTGGTATTATATATCGTAGGTATCTTAATAAAAACAGAGTTCATATTATTTAACAGGGGTAATTATTGCCTTGGCAATTTATACCTCCCTCCCATATTTCATTAAATATTAGTTGTCGGTACATCAAAGGTGGCTTATTGTTCACATACTACTTAATACTCTACAGGGGTTAATTATTGCCTAGACGATTTATACCTCCCTACCAATTTCATTAAATACTATTTGTCGGTACATCAAAGGTAGCTTAATAATAACAGAGTTCATAATACTAAACAGGGGGTAATTATTGTCTAGGCAATTTATACCCCCGCCTATATTTCATTAAATACTAGTTGTCGGTACATCAAAGGTGGCTTAATAATAACCCATTGCATAGTATTCTGCAGGGGGGTAATTATTTCCTATGCAATTTATACCTCCCTACCATATTTCATTTAATACTAGTTGTCGGTACATCAAAGGTTGCTTAATGATAACAGAGTTCGTAATACTCAACAGGGGTAATTATTGCCTTGGCAATTTATACCCCCTCCCATATTTCATTAAATACTAGTTGTCGGTACATCAAAGGTGGCTTATTGTTAACACACTACATAATACTCTAAAGGGGGTAATTATTGCCTAGGCAATTTATACCTCCCCACAATATTTGATTAAATACTCATTGTCGGTACATCAGAGGTGGCTTATTGTTAACACACTACATAGTACTCTACAGGGGGGTAATTATTGCCTAGTCAATTTATACCTCACTCCCATATTGCATTAAATGCTCATTGTCGGCACATCAAAGATGTCTTATTGCTAACAGGTTGGAATAACGAACTCGTTGCTTTTCGTTAGCGGGAAGTTTATTCATTAGCTGGGATGAACTCGGTTCTTACTACTTCATTTCGATGCCAATACTTATTCCAATGGAAAAACGAAGCTCGAATATACGTGAAATAATTGAATCACTGATTGGAAAAAGGGAATAAGTGCATCAGACCTAAGTTTTCAATAACGCTAGAAAACCTTCTAGAGGCGTTGTTTGTATTTTTTGCAAAAAGTGTATAATTGATTACTTGTAGCAAAACCACTAACAAACACTAAAACAACAAGAAGAATCTTGTATTGCAGCCCTGGAATTGGTTAAAAAAGCTTAAAATGGAAAAAATATTCCCTTTTTCCAATCAATTAAAGTTGGGTGCAATTGCTTTGTGTAGGGTATGTAATGTGCAGTTTGATAGAAAGCTATGAAAATGTACATGTTGAATGCAATGTTGTATATTAATCTTGGATATATGTATTCGAACTATCACGCATATTAGGCTTCTAACACTTTTATTGTCACCGTTCGTTTTTCTGTACAGCACATGTTATTCGTACAACAAGAAAAGTAATACAATAGGCAACTGAACAAAATACGTACCAAAATACGTTCTCACAATAGAATGGATTTACATAGGGTCCTATCCGTCTGCATCTTCTTCTTCTACAGTTTTTTAATCAGTGGTTTTCCATGAACAAATCATCCTATAAAACTTTTTGTATTGGTCGGGTATGTATTTGATGATTTGTGAAGAATGATCAATTTCGTTTGTTTTTCGATCACTGTAATTCCGTATCGTAATATTGTGTAAAGGTAGTGTGATTTTTTTCGATAAATTTTCGTGTTTTATTTCCTTATTTTTATTTAATTTATTTCTTTATTTTTGTGTATTATTAGTTCTCATCTTTTTCTGATTGATCGAGACTTGCCAATCGTATGCCTTTGACGTTGGCAGTGCAACGTTTGTGACATTACTTTTGAGTAATCGAAAAATATCAGTTGTTAGCCCATTGATAAACTTATGAGCTTGGATATAACCTGGAGATTCTGCTTTGTAAACAGTGTATCTATTTACTTACTTGGAATTTCACTGTTTTGTCCACAATGCTACCTGATGATTTCTAAAGCGGTTACCACCAATGTTTAAAATCTAAGATTTCTTCATTAAAAACATCGTAAACCTGAAATGGAGGATCAGTATTTTTTGCATTCGTAATCATGTGGTTATACTGTGCTGGTAAATAAATGCGATTGTGTCGTTTGAGTTCTGGTTTGATTACAGCAAAATTTCGGTCAAATGGTAAAAACTGTGACCTCTGACAGGCAAATATTGGTGTATAGTGGGAACCGTTATGATACGGTCAGGCTGAAAAGCATTCATGTCATTGAATGATTGCAGTTTTGACCACCATTTGTATCACTGAAAACATGTAAATCTGTAACTGATTGGTACAAAAAGTTCTCCATAGATTGTGCAATGCGAAAAGAAGGCGAAGTATCGTAACAAAAACTGAGGGCTCTGGTGGTTGTCTACTTACACACAGTCTCACAGTTGTGGTCGTGTCCTGTAGTGACTGTAAGAAGGAAATAAGAAACGTAGTTATTCCATTTTTCTAATCAGCAAGAGATTTTGCCTTCTACATTGGTCACATAGAGTTGCCCAGACATTCCCATTTTCTACTCAACGATGCAACTATCTTAAAGGAACACATCGGCTATCTCAGGTTAAAATCGCAAAAAATTGTACTTATTCCCTTTTTCCAATCAGTGGTTCAGATTTTAACTTATTTCGGCGCAACACCGGACACTTGTGCTAATATATATTATATATATATTAGTAGCGTGTCTTAGAACCAACAACTAATTTATCAAAAGCTCTCCGACTTCCGAATTACAGTAAAGTCGGAATACTGGTGTGCATATGAGAACGATTTGGTTGTCTATCCGTATGGCCATCTCTAACGGAAGTACAGTATAGGTTCTCCATCGAGTGCCGTGCCGTGGAACATCAGCGCCCGGAGGGAGAGTATACGACGGAGCCTCCGTACATATGAGTGAAGTCGACAGACCAACCGTGATGACCCACTATGGTTTGCGCGAGCATAAGAAAATTTTCTTTGATATAATAAACTCAGCTTTTCCTTGATTATGAACACTTTTTATTACCCTTTGTGTTCCGTTTTATATTTAATATATGTGAATATACATTTTCCTAACATAAGTAACATTATAGGACCACTTCCCAAAGCAGGAAGAGAACACAAGTACATGGTCTACTAATATTATTAAAAGTATTTTCTCCTCTCTTTTTTCTTTTCTTTTACTTCCTGAATTTTTGCGCCCGGGGCGGTTGCTCTGCTCGCCCCCCCGCACCATGACACTGGAGCTGAATACTGATTAAACATAAACAATATGTAAAATTTGTTTATTTATCAAAGATGAGTGGAGACGATTACTTTTGTCTACTGCAGATATCAAACAGGCATTTGTAGTTAATTAAACTTAAATTCACTATGAATTCGACAAAGCTAAGTAAAATGAGACCAGACTCACATATATTTGTTTATTTATCAAAGATGAGTGGAGACGAATACTTTTTTCTACTCCAAATATCTAACAGGCGTTTGTAGTTAATTAAACTTAAATTCACTATGAATTCGACAAAGCTAAGTAAAAAGAGACCAGACACATATATATTTGTTTATTTATCAAAGACGAATGGAGACGATTACTTTTGTCTACTCCAAATATCTAACAGGCGTTTGTAGTTAATTAAATTTAAATTCACTATGAATTCGACAAAGCTAAGTAAAATGAGACCAGACACATATATATTTGTTTATTTATCAAAGATGAGTGGAGACGATTAGTTTTATCTACTCCAAATATCTAACAGGCATTTGTAGTTGATTTTGCAATAAACTTAAATTCACTATGAATTCGACAAAGCTAAGTAAAATGAGACCAGACACATATATATTTGTTTATTTATCAAAGATAAGTGGAGACGAATACTTTTGTCTACTCCAAATATCTAACAGGCGTTTGTAGTTAATTAAACTTAAATTCACTATGAATTCGACAAAGCTAAGTAAAATGAGACCAGACACATATATATTTGTTTATTTATCAAAGATGAGTGGAGACGATTACTTTTGTCTACTCCAAATATCTATCAGGCGTTTGTAGTTAATTAAACTTAAATTCACTATGAATTCGACAAAGCTAAGTAAAATGAGACCAGAAACATATATATTTGTTTATTTATCAAAGATGAGTGGAGACGAATACTTTTGTCTACTCCAAATATCTAACAGGCGTTTGTAGTTAATTAAACTTAAATTCACTATGAATTCGACAAAGCTAAGTAAAATGAGACCAGACACATATATATTTGTTTATTTATCAAAGATGAGTGGAGACGATTACTTTTGTCTACTCCAAATATCTAACAGGCATTTGTAGTTAATTAAATTTAAATTCACTATGAATTCGACAAAGCTAAGTAAAATGAGACCAGACATATATATATTTGTTTATTTATCAAAGATGAGTGGAGACGATTAGTTTTATCTACTCCAAATATCTAACAGGCATTTGTAGTTAATTTTGAAATAAACTTAAATTCACTATGAATTCGACAAAGCTAAGTAAAATGAGACCAGACACATATATATTTGTTTATTTATCAAAGATGAGTGGAGACGATTACTTTTGTCTACTCCAAATATCTAACAGGCGTTTGTAGTTAATTAAACTTAAATTCACTATGATTTCGACAAAGCTAAGTAAAATGAGACCAGACACATATATATTTGTTTATTTATCAAAGATGAGTGGAGACGAATACTTTTGTCTACTCCAAATATCTAACAGGCGTTTGTAGTTAATTAAATTTAAATTCACTATGAATTCGACAAAGCTAAGTAAAATGAGACCAGACACATATATATTTGTTTATTTATCAAAGATGAGTGGAGACGATTACTTTTGTCTACTCCAAATATCTAACAGGCATTTGTAGTTAATTAAACTTAAATTCACTATGACTTCGACAAAGCTAAGCAAAATGAGACCAGACACATATATATTTGTTTATTTATCAAAGATGAGTGGAGACGATTACTTTTGTCTACTCCAAATATCTAACAGGCGTTTGTAGTTAATTAAACTTTAATTCACTATGAATTCGACAAAGCTAAGTAAAATGAGACCAGACACATATATATTTGTTTATTTATCAAAGATGAGTGGAGACGAATACTTTTGTCTACTCCAAATATCTAACAGGCGTTTGTAGTTAATTAAACTTAAATTCACTATGAATTCGACAAAGCTAAGTAAAATGAGACCAGACACATATATATTTGTTTATTTATCAAAGATGAGTGGAGACGATTACTTTTGTCTACTCCAAATATCTAACAGGCGTTTGTAGTTAATTAAACTTAAATTCACTATGATTTCGACAAAGCTAAGTAAAATGAGACCAGACACATATATATTTGTTTATTTATCAAAGATGAGTGGAGACGATTACTTTTGTCTACTCCAAATATCTAACAGGCGTTTGTAGTTAATTAAACTTAAATTCACTATAAATTCGACAAAGCTAAGTAAAATGAGACCAGACACATATATATTTGTTTATTTATCAAAGATGAGTGGAGACGATTACTTTTGTCTACTCCAAATATCTAACAGGCATTTGTAGTTAATTAAATTTAAATTCACTATGAATTCGACAAAGCTAAGTAAAATGAGACCAGACACATATATCTTTGTTTATTTATCGAAGATGAGTGGAGACAATTGCTTTTGTCTACTCCAAATATCTAACAGGCATTTGTAGTTAATTAAACTTAAATTCACTATGAATTCGACAAAGCTAAATAAAATGAGACCCGACAAATATATATTCGTTTATTTATCAAGGATGAGGGGAGACGAATACTTTTGTCTACTCCAGATATCTAACAGGCATTTGTAGTTGATTTAGCAATAAACTTAAATTCACTATGAATTCCACAAAGCTAAGTAAAATGAGACAAGACACATATGTATTTGTTTATTTATCAAAGATGAGTGGAGACGATTACTTTTGTCTACTCGAAATATCTAACAGGCATTTGTAGTTAATTAAACTTTAATTCACTATGAATTCGACAAAGCTAAGTAAAATGAGACCAGACACATATATATTTGTTTATTTATCAAAGATGAGTGGAGACGATTACTTTTGTCTACTCCAAATATTTAACAGGCTTTTGTAGTTAATTAAATTTAAATTCACTATGAATTCGACAAAGCTAAGTAAAATGAAACCAGACACATATATAATCGTTTATTTATCAAAGATGAGTGGAGACGAATACTTTTGTCTACTCCAAATATCTAACAGGAATTTGTAGTTGATTTAGCGATAAACTTAAATTCACTATGAATTCGACAAAGCTAAGTAAAATGAGACCAGACACATATATATCTGTTTATTTATCAAAGATGAGTGGAGACGATTAATTTTGTCTATTCCAAATATCTAACAGGCGTTTGTAGTTAATTAAACTTAAATTCACTATGAATTTGACAAAGCTAAGTAAAATGAGACCAGACACATATATATTTGTTTATTTATCAAAGATGAGTGGAGACGAATACTTTTGTCTACTCCAAATATCTAACAGTCGTTTGTAGTTAATTAAACTTAAATTCACTATGAATTCGACAAAGCTAAGTAAAATGAGACCAGACACATATATATTTGTTTATTTATGAAAGATGAGTGGAGACGATTACTTTTGTCTACTCCAAATATCTTACAGGCGTTTGTAGTTAATTAAACTTAAATTCACTATGAATTCGACAAAGCTAAGTAAAATGAGACCAGACACATATATATTTGTTTATTTATCAAAGATGAGTGGAGACGATTACTTTTGTCTACTCCAAATATCTAACAGGCATTTGTCGTTAATTAAATTTAAATTCACTATGAATTCGACAAAGCTAAGTAAAATGAGACCAGACACATATATCTTTGTTTATTTATCGAATATGAGTGGGGACGATTGCTTTTGTCTACTCCAAATATCTAACAGGCATTTGTAGTTAATTAAACTTAAATTCACTATGAATTCGACAAAGCTAAATAAAATGAGACCCGACAAATATATATTCGTTTATTTATCAAGGATGAGGGGAGACGAATACTTTTGTCTACTCCAAATATCTAACAGGCATTTGTAGTTGATTTAGCAATAAACTTAAATTCACAATGAATTCCACAAAGCTAAGTAAAATGAGACAAGACACATATATATTTGTTTATTTATCAAAGATGAGTGGAGACGATTACTTTTGTCTACTCGAAATATCTAACAGGCATTTGTAGTTAATTAAACTTTAATTCACTATGAATTCGACAAAGCTAAGTAAAATGAGACCAGACACATATATATTTGTTTATTTATCAAAGATGAGTGGAGACGATTACTTTTGTCTACTCCAAATATTTAACAGGCGTTTGTAGTTAATTAAATTTAAATTCACTATGAATTCGACAAAGCTAAGTAAAATGAAACCAGACACATATATAATCGTTTATTTATCAAAGATGAGTGGAGACGAATACTTTTGTCTACTCCAAATATCTAACAGGAATTTGTAGTTGATTTAGCAATAAACTTAAATTCACTATGAATTCGACAAAGCTAAGTAAAATGAGACCAGACACATATATATCTGTTTATTTATCAAAGATGAGTGGAGACGATTAATTTTGTCTATTCCAAATATCTAACAGGCGTTTGTAGTTAATTAAACTTAAATTCACTATGAATTTGACAAAGCTAAGTAAAATGAGACCAGACACATATATATTTGTTTATTTATCAAAGATGAGTGGAGACGAATACTTTTGTCTACTCCAAATATCTAACAGTCGTTTGTAGTTAATTAAACATAAATTCACTATGAATTCGACAAAGCTAAGTAAAATGAGACCAGACACATATATATTTGTTTATTTATGAAAGATGAGTGGAGACGATTACTTTTGTCTACTCCAAATATCTTACAGGCGTTTGTAGTTAATTAAACTTAAATTCACTATGAATTCGACAAAGCTAAGTAAAATGAGACCAGACACATATATATTTGTTTATTTATCAAAGATGAGTGGAGACGATTACTTTTGTCTACTCCAAATATCTAACAGGCATTTGTCGTTAATTAAATTTAAATTCACTATGAATTCGACAAAGCTAAGTAAAATGAGACCAGACACATATATCTTTGTTTATTTATCGAAGATGAGTGTGGACGATTGTTTTCGTCTACTCCAAATATCTAACAGGCATTTGTAGTTAATTAAACTTAAATTCACTATGAATTCGACAAAGCTAAATAAAATGAGACCCGACAAATATATATTCGTTTATTTATCAAGGATGAGGGGAGACGGATACTTTTGTCTACTCCAAATATCTAACAGGCATTTGTAGTTGATTTAGCAATAAACTTAAATTCACTATGAATTCGACAAAGCTAAGTAAAATGAGACCAGACACATATATATCTGTTTATTTATCAAAGATGAGTGGAGACGATTAATTTTGTCTATTCCAAATATCTAACAGGCGTTTGTAGTTAATTAAACTTAAATTCACTATGAATTCGACAAAGCTAAGTAAAATGTGACCAGACACATATATATTTGTTTATTTATCAAAGATGAGTGGAGACGAATACTTTTGTCTACTCCAAATATCTAACAGTCGTTTGTAGTTAATTAAACTTAAATTCACTATGAATTCGACAAAGCTATGTAAAATGAGACCAGACACATATATATTTGTTTATTTATGAAAGATGAGTGGAGACGATTACTTTTGTCTACTCCAAATATCTTACAGGCGTTTGTAGTTAATTAAACTTAAATTCACTATGAATTCGACAAAGCTAAGTAAAATGAGACCAGACACATATATATTTGTTTATTTATCAAAGATGAGTGGAGACGATTACTTTTGTCTACTCCAAATATCTAACAGGCATTTGTAGTTAATTAAATTTAAATTCACTATGAATTCGACAAAGCTAAGTAAAATGAGACCAGACACATATATATTTGTTTATTTATCGAAGATGAGTGGAGACGATTGCTTTTGTCTACTCCAAATATCTAACAGGCATTTGTAGTTAATTAAACTTAAATTCACTATGAATTCGACAAAGCTAAATAAAATGAGACCCGACACATATATATTCGTTTATTTATCAAGGATGAGTGGAGACGAATACTTTTGTCTACTCCAGATATCTAACAGGCATTTGTAGTTGATTTAGCAATAAACTTAAATTCACTATGAATTCCACAAAGCTAAGTAAAATGAGACAAGACACATATATATTTGTTTATTTATCAAAGATGAGTGGAGACGATTACTTTTGTCTACTCGAAATATCTAACAGGCATTTGTAGTTAATTAAACTTTAATTCACTATGAATTCGACAAAGCTAAGTAAAATGAGACCAGACACATATATATTTGTTTATTTATGAAAGATGAGTGGAGACGATTACTTTTGTCTACTCCAAATATCTTACAGGCGTTTGTAGTTAATTAAACTTAAATTCACTATAAATTCGACAAAGCTAATTAAAATGAGACCAGACACATATATATTTGTTAATTTATAAAAGATGAGTGGAGACGATTATTTTTGTCTACTCCAAATATCTAACAGGCGTTTGTAGTTAATTAAACTTAAATTCACTATGAAATCGACAAAGCTAAGTAAAATAAGACCAGACACATATATATTTGTTTATTTATCAAAGATGAGTGGAGGCGAATACTTTTGTCTACTCCAAATATCTAACAGGCATTTGTAGTTGATTTAGCAATAAACTTAAATTCACTATGAATTCGACAAAGCTAAGTAAAATGAGACCAGACACATATATATTTGTTTATTTATCAAAGATGAGTGGAGACGAATACTTTTGTCTACTCCAAGTATCTAACAGGGATTTGTAGTTAATTAAACTTAAATTCACTATGAATTCGACAAAGCTAAGTAAAATGAGACCAGACACATATATATTTGTTTATTTATCAAATATGAGTGGAGACGATTACTTTTGTCTACTCCAGATATCTAACAGGCGTTTGTAGTTAATTAAACTTAAATTCACTATGAATTCGACAAAGCTAAGTAAAATGAGAAAAGACACATATATATTTGTTTATTTATCAAAGATGAGTGGAGACGATTATTTTTGTCTACTCCAAATATCTAACAGGCGTTTGTAGTTAATTAAACTTAAATTCACTATGAATTCGACAAAGCTAAGTAAAATAAGACCAGACACATATATATTCGTTTATTTATCAAAGATGAGTGGAGGCGAATACTTTTGTCTACTCCAAATATCTAACAGGCATTTGTAGTTGATTTAGCAATAAACTTAAATTCACTATGAATTCGACAAAGCTAAGTAAAATGAGACCAGACACATATATATTTGTTTATTTATCAAAGATGAGTGGAGACGATTACTTTTGTCTACTCCAAATATCTTACAGGCGTTTGTAGTTAATTAAACTTAAATTCACTATGAATTCGACAAAGCTAAGTAAAATGAGACCAGACACATATATATTTGTTTATTTATCAAAGATGAGTGGAGACGATTACTTTTGTCTACACCAAATATCTAACAGGCATTTGTCGTTAATTAAATTTAAATTCACTATGAATACGACAAAGCTAAGTAAAATGAGACCAGACACATATATCTTTGTTTATTTATCGAAGATGAGTGGAGACGATTGCTTTTGTCTACTCCAAATATCTAACAGGCATTTGTAGTTAATTAAACTTAAATTCACTATGAATTCGACAAAGCTAAATAAAATGAGACCCGACAAATATATATTCCTTTATTTATCAAGGATGAGGGAAGACGAATACTTTTGTCTACTCCAGATATCTAACAGGCATTTGTAGTTAATTAAACTTAAATTCACTATGAATTCGACAAAGCTAAGTAAAATGAGACCAGACACATATATATTTGTTTATTTATCAAAGATGAGTGGAGACGATTACTTTTGTCTACTCCAAATATCTAACAGGCATTTGTAGTTAATTAAATTTAAATTCACTATGAATTCGACAAAGCTAAGTAAAATGAGACCAGACATATATATATTTGTTTATTTATCAAAGATGAGTGGAGACGATTAGTTTTATCTACTCCAAATATCTAACAGGCATTTGTAGTTAATTTTGAAATAAACTTAAATTCACTATGAATTCGACAAAGCTAAGTAAAATGAGACCAGACACATATATATTTGTTTATTTATCAAAGATGAGTGGAGACGATTACTTTTGTCTACTCCAAATATCTAACAGGCGTTTGTAGTTAATTAAACTTAAATTCACTATGATTTCGACAAAGCTAAGTAAAATGAGACCAGACACATATATATTTGTTTATTTATCAAAGATGAGTGGAGACGAATACTTTTGTCTACTCCAAATATCTAACAGGCGTTTGTAGTTAATTAAATTTAAATTCACTATGAATTCGACAAAGCTAAGTAAAATGAGACCAGACACATATATATTTGTTTATTTATCAAAGATGAGTGGAGACGATTACTTTTGTCTACTCCAAATATCTAACAGGCATTTGTAGTTAATTAAACTTAAATTCACTATGACTTCGACAAAGCTAAGCAAAATGAGACCAGACACATATATATTTGTTTATTTATCAAAGATGAGTGGAGACGATTACTTTTGTCTACTCCAAATATCTAACAGGCGTTTGTAGTTAATTAAACTTTAATTCACTATGAATTCGACAAAGCTAAGTAAAATGAGACCAGACACATATATATTTGTTTATTTATCAAAGATGAGTGGAGACGAATACTTTTGTCTACTCCAAATATCTAACAGGCGTTTGTAGTTAATTAAACTTAAATTCACTATGAATTCTACAAAGCTAAGTAAAATGAGACCAGACACATATATATTTGTTTATTTATCAAAGATGAGTGGAGACGATTACTTTTGTCTACTCCAAATATCTAACAGGCGTTTGTAGTTAATTAAACTTAAATTCACTATGATTTCGACAAAGCTAAGTAAAATGAGACCAGACACATATATATTTGTTTATTTATCAAAGATGAGTGGAGACGAATACTTTTGTCTACTCCAAATATCTAACAGGCGTTTGTAGTTAATTAAACTTAAATTCACTATAAATTCGACAAAGCTAAGTAAAATGAGACCAGACACATATATATTTGTTTATTTATCAAAGATGAGTGGAGACGATTACTTTTGTCTACTCCAAATATCTAACAGGCATTTGTAGTTAATTAAATTTAAATTCACTATGAATTCGACAAAGCTAAGTAAAATGAGACCAGACACATATATCTTTGTTTATTTATCGAAGATGAGTGGAGACAATTGCTTTTGTCTACTCCAAATATCTAACAGGCATTTGTAGTTAATTAAACTTAAATTCACTATGAATTCGACAAAGCTAAATAAAATGAGACCCGACAAATATATATTCGTTTATTTATCAAGGATGAGGGGAGACGAATACTTTTGTCTACTCCAGATATCTAACAGGCATTTGTAGTTGATTTAGCAATAAACTTAAATTCACTATGAATTCCACAAAGCTAAGTAAAATGAGACAAGACACATATGTATTTGTTTATTTATCAAAGATGAGTGGAGACGATTACTTTTGTCTACTCGAAATATCTAACAGGCATTTGTAGTTAATTAAACTTTAATTCACTATGAATTCGACAAAGCTAAGTAAAATGAGACCAGACACATATATATTTGTTTATTTATCAAAGATGAGTGGAGACGATTACTTTTGTCTACTCCAAATATTTAACAGGCTTTTGTAGTTAATTAAATTTAAATTCACTATGAATTCGACAAAGCTAAGTAAAATGAAACCAGACACATATATAATCGTTTATTTATCAAAGATGAGTGGAGACGAATACTTTTGTCTACTCCAAATATCTAACAGGAATTTGTAGTTGATTTAGCGATAAACTTAAATTCACTATGAATTCGACAAAGCTAAGTAAAATGAGACCAGACACATATATATCTGTTTATTTATCAAAGATGAGTGGAGACGATTAATTTTGTCTATTCCAAATATCTAACAGGCGTTTGTAGTTAATTAAACTTAAATTCACTATGAATTTGACAAAGCTAAGTAAAATGAGACCAGACACATATATATTTGTTTATTTATCAAAGATGAGTGGAGACGAATACTTTTGTCTACTCCAAATATCTAACAGTCGTTTGTAGTTAATTAAACTTAAATTCACTATGAATTCGACAAAGCTAAGTAAAATGAGACCAGACACATATATATTTGTTTATTTATGAAAGATGAGTGGAGACGATTACTTTTGTCTACTCCAAATATCTTACAGGCGTTTGTAGTTAATTAAACTTAAATTCACTATGAATTCGACAAAGCTAAGTAAAATGAGACCAGACACATATATATTTGTTTATTTATCAAAGATGAGTGGAGACGATTACTTTTGTCTACTCCAAATATCTAACAGGCATTTGTCGTTAATTAAATTTAAATTCACTATGAATTCGACAAAGCTAAGTAAAATGAGACCAGACACATATATCTTTGTTTATTTATCGAAGATGAGTGGGGACGATTGCTTTTGTCTACTCCAAATATCTAACAGGCATTTGTAGTTAATTAAACTTAAATTCACTATGAATTCGACAAAGCTAAATAAAATGAGACCCGACAAATATATATTCGTTTATTTATCAAGGATGAGGGGAGACGAATACTTTTGTCTACTCCAAATATCTAACAGGCATTTGTAGTTGATTTAGCAATAAACTTAAATTCACAATGAATTCCACAAAGCTAAGTAAAATGAGACAAGACACATATATATTTGTTTATTTATCAAAGATGAGTGGAGACGATTACTTTTGTCTACTCGAAATATCTAACAGGCATTTGTAGTTAATTAAACTTTAATTCACTATGAATTCGACAAAGCTAAGTAAAATGAGACCAGACACATATATATTTGTTTATTTATCAAAGATGAGTGGAGACGATTACTTTTGTCTACTCCAAATATTTAACAGGCGTTTGTAGTTAATTAAATTTAAATTCACTATGAATTCGACAAAGCTAAGTAAAATGAAACCAGACACATATATAATCGTTTATTTATCAAAGATGAGTGGAGACGAATACTTTTGTCTACTCCAAATATCTAACAGGAATTTGTAGTTGATTTAGCAATAAACTTAAATTCACTATGAATTCGACAAAGCTAAGTAAAATGAGACCAGACACATATATATCTGTTTATTTATCAAAGATGAGTGGAGACGATTAATTTTGTCTATTCCAAATATCTAACAGGCGTTTGTAGTTAATTAAACTTAAATTCACTATGAATTTGACAAAGCTAAGTAAAATGAGACCAGACACATATATATTTGTTTATTTATCAAAGATGAGTGGAGACGAATACTTTTGTCTACTCCAAATATCTAACAGTCGTTTGTAGTTAATTAAACATAAATTCACTATGAATTCGACAAAGCTAAGTAAAATGAGACCAGACACATATATATTTGTTTATTTATGAAAGATGAGTGGAGACGATTACTTTTGTCTACTCCAAATATCTTACAGGCGTTTGTAGTTAATTAAACTTAAATTCACTATGAATTCGACAAAGCTAAGTAAAATGAGACCAGACACATATATATTTGTTTATTTATCAAAGATGAGTGGAGACGATTACTTTTGTCTACTCCAAATATCTAACAGGCATTTGTCGTTAATTAAATTTAAATTCACTATGAATTCGACAAAGCTAAGTAAAATGAGACCAGACACATATATCTTTGTTTATTTATCGAAGATGAGTGTGGACGATTGTTTTTGTCTACTCCAAATATCTAACAGGCATTTGTAGTTAATTAAACTTAAATTCACTATGAATTCGACAAAGCTAAATAAAATGAGACCCGACAAATATATATTCGTTTATTTATCAAGGATGAGGGGAGACGGATACTTTTGTCTACTCCAAATATCTAACAGGCATTTGTAGTTGATTTAGCAATAAACTTAAATTCACTATGAATTCGACAAAGCTAAGTAAAATGAGACCAGACACATATATATCTGTTTATTTATCAAAGATGAGTGGAGACGATTAATTTTGTCTATTCCAAATATCTAACAGGCGTTTGTAGTTAATTAAACTTAAATTCACTATGAATTCGACAAAGCTAAGTAAAATGTGACCAGACACATATATATTTGTTTATTTATCAAAGATGAGTGGAGACGAATACTTTTGTCTACTCCAAATATCTAACAGTCGTTTGTAGTTAATTAAACTTAAATTCACTATGAATTCGACAAAGCTATGTAAAATGAGACCAGACACATATATATTTGTTTATTTATGAAAGATGAGTGGAGACGATTACTTTTGTCTACTCCAAATATCTTACAGGCGTTTGTAGTTAATTAAACTTAAATTCACTATGAATTCGACAAAGCTAAGTAAAATGAGACCAGACACATATATATTTGTTTATTTATCAAAGATGAGTGGAGACGATTACTTTTGTCTACTCCAAATATCTAACAGGCATTTGTAGTTAATTAAATTTAAATTCACTATGAATTCGACAAAGCTAAGTAAAATGAGACCAGACACATATATATTTGTTTATTTATCGAAGATGAGTGGAGACGATTGCTTTTGTCTACTCCAAATATCTAACAGGCATTTGTAGTTAATTAAACTTAAATTCACTATGAATTCGACAAAGCTAAATAAAATGAGACCCGACACATATATATTCGTTTATTTATCAAGGATGAGTGGAGACGAATACTTTTGTCTACTCCAGATATCTAACAGGCATTTGTAGTTGATTTAGCAATAAACTTAAATTCACTATGAATTCCACAAAGCTAAGTAAAATGAGACAAGACACATATATATTTGTTTATTTATCAAAGATGAGTGGAGACGATTACTTTTGTCTACTCGAAATATCTAACAGGCATTTGTAGTTAATTAAACTTTAATTCACTATGAATTCGACAAAGCTAAGTAAAATGAGACCAGACACATATATATTTGTTTATTTATGAAAGATGAGTGGAGACGATTACTTTTGTCTACTCCAAATATCTTACAGGCGTTTGTAGTTAATTAAACTTAAATTCACTATAAATTCGACAAAGCTAATTAAAATGAGACCAGACACATATATATTTGTTAATTTATAAAAGATGAGTGGAGACGATTATTTTTGTCTACTCCAAATATCTAACAGGCGTTTGTAGTTAATTAAACTTAAATTCACTATGAAATCGACAAAGCTAAGTAAAATGAGACCAGACACATATATATTCGTTTATTTATCAAAGATGAGTGGAGGCGAATACTTTTGTCTACTCCAAATATCTAACAGGCATTTGTAGTTGATTTAGCAATAAACTTAAATTCACTATGAATTCGACAAAGCTAAGTAAAATGAGACCAGACACATATATATTTGTTTATTTATCAAAGATGAGTGGAGACGAATACTTTTGTCTACTCCAAGTATCTAACAGGGATTTGTAGTTAATTAAACTTAAATTCACTATGAATTCGACAAAGCTAAGTAAAATGAGACCAGACACATATATATTTGTTTGTTTATCAAATATGAGTGGAGACGATTACTTTTGTCTACTCCAGATATCTAACAGGCGTTTGTAGTTAATTAAACTTAAATTCACTATGAATTCGACAAAGCTAAGTAAAATGAGAAAAGACACATATATATTTGTTTATTTATCAAAGATGAGTGGAGACGATTATTTTTGTCTACTCCAAATATCTAACAGGCGTTTGTAGTTAATTAAACTTAAATTCACTATGAATTCGACAAAGCTAAGTAAAATAAGACCAGACACATATATATTCGTTTATTTATCAAAGATGAGTGGAGGCGAATACTTTTGTCTACTCCAAATATCTAACAGGCATTTGTAGTTGATTTAGCAATAAACTTAAATTCACTATGAATTCGACAAAGCTAAGTAAAATGAGACCAGACACATATATATTTGTTTATTTATCAAAGATGAGTGGAGACGATTACTTTTGTCTACTCCAAATATCTTACAGGCGTTTGTAGTTAATTAAACTTAAATTCACTATGAATTCGACAAAGCTAAGTAAAATGAGACCAGACACATATATATTTGTTTATTTATCAAAGATGAGTGGAGACGATTACTTTTGTCTACACCAAATATCTAACAGGCATTTGTCGTTAATTAAATTTAAATTCACTATGAATACGACAAAGCTAAGTAAAATGAGACCAGACACATATATCTTTGTTTATTTATCGAAGATGAGTGGAGACGATTGCTTTTGTCTACTCCAAATATCTAACAGGCATTTGTAGTTAATTAAACTTAAATTCACTATGAATTCGACAAAGCTAAATAAAATGAGACCCGACAAATATATATTCCTTTATTTATCAAGGATGAGGGAAGACGAATACTTTTGTCTACTCCAGATATCTAACAGGCATTTGTAGTTGATTTAGCAATAAACTTAAATTCACTATGAATTCCACAAAGCTAAGTAAAATGAGACAAGACACATATATATTTGTTTATTTATCAAAGATGAGTGGAGACGATTACCTTTGTCTTCTCGAAATATCTAACAGGCATTTGTAGTTAATTAAACTTTAATTCACTATGAATTCGACAAAGCTAAGTAAAATGAGACCAGACACATATATATTGTTTATTTGTCAAAGATGGGTGGAGACGATTACTTTTGTCTACTCCAAATATCTAAGAGGCGTTTGTAGTTAATTAAATTTAAATTCACTATGAATTCGACAAAGCTAAGTAAAATGAAACCAGACACATATATAATCGTTTATTTATCAAAGATGAGTGGAGGCGAATACTTTTGTCTACTCCAAATATCTAACAGGCATTTGTAGTTGATTTAGCAATAAACTTAAATTCACTATGAATTCGACAAAGCTAAGTAAAATGAGACCAGACACATATATATCTGTTTATTTATCAAAGATGAGTGGAGACGATTAATTTTGTCTATTCCAAATATCTAACAGGCGTTTGTAGTTAATTAAACTTAAATTCACTATGAATTCGACAAAGCTAAGTAAAATGTGACCAGACACATATATATTTGTTTATTTATCAAAGATGAGTGGAGACGAATACTTTTGTCTACTCCAAATATCTAACAGTCGTTTGTAGTTAATTAAACTTAAATTCACTATGAATTCGACAAAGCTAAGTAAAATGAGACCAGACACATATATATTTGTTTATTTATGAAAGATGAGTGGAGACGATTACTTTTGTCTACTCCAAATATCTTACAGGCGTTTGTAGTTAATTAAACTTAAATTCACTATGAATTCGACAAAGCTAAGTAAAATGAGACCAGACACATATATATTTGTTTATTTATCAAAGATGAGTGGAGACGATTACTTTTGTCTACTCCAAATATCTAACAGGCATTTCTAGTTAATTAAATTTAAATTCACTATGAATTCGACAAAGCTAAGTAAAATGAGACCAGACACATATATATTTGTTTATTTATCGAAGATGAGTGGAGACGATTGCTTTTGTCTACTCCAAATATCTAAAAGGCATTTGTAGTTAACTAAACTTAAATTCACTATGAATTCGACAAATCTAAATAAAATGAGACCCGACAAATATATATTCGTTTATTTACCAAGGATGAGGGGAGACGGGTATTTATCAAAGATGAGTGGAGACGATTACTTTTGTCTACTCGAAATATCTAACAGGCATTTGTAGTTAATTAAACTTTAATTCACTATGAATTCGACAAAGCTAAGTAAAATGAGACCAGACACATATATATTTGTTTATTTATCAAAGATGAGTGGAGACGATTACTTTTGTCTACTCCAAATATCTAACAGGCGTTTGTAGTTAATTAAATTTAAATTCACTATGAATTCGACAAAGCTAAGTAAAATGAGACCAGACGCATATATAATCGTTTATTTATCAAAGATGAGTGGAGACGAATACTTTTGTCTACTCCAAATATCTAACAGGAATTTGTAGTTGATTTAGCAATAAACTTAAATTCACTATGAATTCGACAAAGCTAAGTAAAATGAGACCAGACACATACATATCTCTTTATTTATCAAAGATGAGTGGAGACGATTACTTTTGTCTACTCCAAATATCTTACAGGCGTTTGTAGTTAATTAAACTTAAATTCACTATGAATTCGACAAAGCTAAGTAAAATGAGACCAGACACATATATATTTGTTTATTTATCAAAGATGAGTGGAGACGATTACTTTTGTCTACTCCAAATATCTAACAGGCATTTGTAGTTAATTAAATTTAAATTCACTATGAATTCGACAAAGCTAAGTAAAATGAGACCAGACACATATATATTTGTTTATTTATCGAAGATGAGTGGAGACGATTGCTTTTGTCTACTCCAAATATCTAAAAGGCATTTGTAGTTAATTAAACTTAAATTCACTATGAATTCGACAAATCTAAATAAAATGAGACCCGACAAATATATATTCGTTTATTTACCAAGGATGAGGGGAGACGAGTATTTATCAAAGATGAGTGGAGACGATTACTTTTGTCTACTCGAAATATCTAACAGGCATTTGTAGTTAATTAAACTTTAATTCACTATGAATTCGACAAAGCTAAGTAAAATGAGACCAGACACATATATATTTGTTTATTTATGAAAGATGAGTGGAGACGATTACTTTTGTCTACTCCAAATATCTAACAGGCGTTTGAAGTTAATTAAATTTAAATTCACTATGAATTCGACAAAGCTAAGTAAAATGAGACCAGACGCATATATAATCGTTTATTTATCAAAGATGAGTGGAGACGAATACTTTTGTCTACTCCAAATATCTAACAGGAATTTTTAGTTGATTTAGCAATAAACTTAAATTCACTATGAATTCGACAAAGCTAAGTAAAATGAGACCAGACACATACATATCTCTTTATTTATCAAAGATGAGTGGAGACGATTAATTTTGTCTATTCCAAATATCTAACAGGCGTTTGTAGTTAATTAAACTTAAATTCACTATGAATTCGACAAAGCTAAGTAAAATGAGACCAGACACATATATATTTGTTTATTTATGAAAGATGAGTGGAGACGATTACTTTTGTCTACTCCAGATATCTAACAGGCGTTTGTAGTTAATTAAACTTAAATTCACTATGAATTCGACAAAGCTAAGTAAAATGAGACCAGACACATATATATTTGTTTATTTATCAAAGATGAGTGGAGACGATTACTTTTGTCTACTCCAAATATCTAACAGGCATTTGTAGTTAATTAAATTTAAATTCACTATGAATTCGACAAAGCTAAGTAAAATGAGACCAGACACATATATATTTGTTTATTTATCGAAGATGAGTGGAGATGATTGCTTTTGTCTACTCCAAATATCTAACAGGCATTTGTAGTTAATTAAACTTAAATTCACTATGAATTCGACAAAGCTAAATAAAATGAGACCCGACACATATATATTCGTTTATTTATCAAGGATGAGTGGAGACGAATACTTTTGTCTACTCCAGATATCTAACAGGCATTTGTAGTTGATTTAGCAATAAACTTAAATTCACTATGAATTCCACAAAGCTAAGTAAAATGAGACAAGACACATATATATTTGTTTATTTATCAAAGATGAGTGGAGACGATTACTTTTGTCTACTCGAAATATCTAACAGGCATTTGTAGTTAATTAAACTTTAATTCACTATGAATTCGACAAAGCTAAGTAAAATGAGACCAGACACATATATATTTGTTTATTTATGAAAGATGAGTGGAGACGATTACTTTTGTCTACTCCAAATATCTTACAGGCGTTTGTAGTTAATTAAACTTAAATTCACTATAAATTCGACAAAGCTAATTAAAATGAGAGCAGACACATATATATTTGTTTATTTATAAAAGATGAGTGGAGACGATTATTTTTGTCTACTCCAAATATCTAACAGGCGTTTGTAGTTAATTAAACTTAAATTCACTATGAATTCGACAAAGCTAAGTAAAATAAGACCAGACACATATATATTCGTTTATTTATCAAAGATGAGTGGAGGCGAATACTTTTGTCTACTCCAAATATCTAACAGGAATTTGTAGTTGATTTAGCAATAAACTTAAATTCACTATGAATTCGACAAAGCTAAGTAAAATGAGACCAGACACATATATATTTGTTTATTTATCAAAGATGAGTGGAGACGAATACTTTTGTCTACTCCAAGTATCTAACAGGCATTTGTAGTTAATTAAACTTAAATTCACTATGAATTGGACAAAGCTAAGTAAAATGAGACCAGACACATATATATTTGTTTATTTATCAAAGATGAGTGGAGACCATTACTTTTGTCCACTCCAGATATCTAACAGGCGTTTGTGGTTAATTAAACTTAAATTCACTATGAATTCGACAAAGCTAAGTAAAATGAGACCAGACACATATATATTTGTTTATTTATCAAAGATGAGTGGAGACGATTATTTTTGTCTACTCCAAATATCTAACAGGCGTTTGTAGTTAATTAAACTTAAATTCACTATGAATTCGACAAAGCTAAGTAAAATAAGACCAGACACATATATATTCGTTTATTTATCAAAGATGAGTGGAGGCGAATACTTTTGTCTACTCCAAATATCTAACAGGCATTTGTAGTTGATTTAGCAATAAACTTAAATTCACTATGAATTCGACAAAGCTAAGTAAAATGAGACCAGACACATATATATTTGTTTATTTATCAAAGATGAGTGGAGACGATTACTTTTGTCTACTCGAAATATCTAACAGGCGTTTGTAGTTAATTAAACTTAAATTCACTATGAATTCGACAAAGCTAAGTAAAATGAGACCAGACACATATATATTTGTTTATTTATCAAAGATGAATGGAGACGAATACTTTTGTCTACTCCAAATATCTAACAGTCGTTTGTAGTTAATTAAACTTAAATTCACTATGAATTCGACAAAGCTAAGTAAAATGAGACCAGACACATATATATTTGTTTATTTATCAAAGATGAGTGGAGACGATTACTTTTGTCTACTCCAAATATCTTACAGGCGTTTGTAGTTAATTAAACTTAAATTCACTATGAATTCGACAAAGCTAAGTAAAATGAGACCAGACACATATATATTTGTTTATTTATCAAAGATGAGTGGAGACGATTACTTTTGTCTACTCCAAATATCTAACAGGCATTTGTCGTTAATTAAATTTAAATTCACTATGAATTCGACAAAGCTAAGTAAAATGAGACCAGACACATATATCTTTGTTTATTTATCGAAGATGAGTGGAGACGATTGCTTTTGTCTACTCCAAATATCTAACAGGCATTTGTAGTTAATTAAACTTAAATTCACTATGAATTCGACAAAGCTAAATAAAATGAGACCCGACAAATATATATTCGTTTATTTATCAAGGATGAGGGGAGACGAATACTTTTGTCTACTCCAGATATCTAACAGGCATTTGTAGTTGATTTAGCAATAAACTTAAATTCACTATGAATTCCACAAAGCTAAGTAAAATGAGACAAGACACATATATATTTGTTTATTTATCAAAGATGAGTGGAGACGATTACTTTTGTCTACTCGAAATATCTAACAGGCATTTGTAGTTAATTAAACTTTAATTCACTATTAATTCGACAAAGCTAAGTAAAATGAGACCAGACACATATATATTGTTTATTTATCAAAGATGAGTGGAGACGATTACTTTTGTCTACTCCAAATATCTAACAGGCGTTTGTAGTTAATTAAATTTAAATTCACTATGAATTCGACAAAGCTAAGTAAAATGAAACCAGACACATATATAATCGTTTATTTATCAAAGATGAGTGGAGACGAATACTTTTGTCTACTCCAAATATCTAACAGGAATTTGTAGTTGATTTAGCAATAAACTTAAATTCACTATGAATTCGACAAAGCTAAGTAAAATGAGACCAGACACATATATATCTGTTTATTTATCAAAGATGAGTGGAGACGATTAATTTTGTCTATTCCAAATATCTAACAGGCGTTTGTAGTTAATTAAACTTAAATTCACTATGAATTCGACAAAGCTAAGTAAAATGAGACCAGACACATATATATTTGTTTATTTATCAAAGATGAGTGGAGACGAATACTTTTGTCTACTCCAAATATCTAACAGTCGTTTGTAGTTAATTAAACTTAAATTCACTATGAATTCGACAAAGCTAAGTAAAATGAGACCAGACACATATATATTTGTTTATTTATGAAAGATGAGTGGAGACGATTACTTTTGTCTACTCCAAATATCTTACAGGCGTATGAAGTTAATTAAACTTAAATTCACTATGAATTCGACAAAGCTAAGTAAAATGAGACCAGACACATATATATTTGTTTATTTATCAAAGATGAGTGGAGACGATTACTTTTGTCTACTCCAAATATCTAACAGGCATTTGTAGTTAATTAAATTTAAATTCACTATGAATTCGACAAAGCTAAGTAAAATGAGACCAGACACATATATATTTGTTTATTTATCGAAGATGAGTGGAGACGATTGCTTTTGTCTACTCCAAATATCTAAAAGGCATTTGTAGTTAATTAAACTTAAATTCACTATGAATTCGACAAATCTAAATAAAATGAGACCCGACAAATATATATTCGTTTATTTATCAAGGATGAGGGGAGACGGGTATTTATCAAAGATGAGTGGAGACGATTACTTTTGTCTACTCGAAATATCTAACAGGCATTTGTAGTTAATTAAACTTTAATTCACTATGAATTCGACAAAGCTAAGTAAAATGAGACCAGACACATATATATTTGTTTATTTATCAAAGATGAGTGGAGACGATTACTTTTGTCTACTCCAAATATCTAACAGGCGTTTGTAGTTAATTAAATTTAAATTCACTATGAATTCGACAAAGCTAAGTAAAATGAGACCAGACACATATATAATCGTTTATTTATCAAAGATGAGTGGAGACGAATACTTTTGTCTACTCCAAATATCTAACAGGAATTTGTAGTTGATTTAGCAATAAACTTAAATTCACTATGAATTGGACAAAGCTAAGTAAAATGAGACCAGACACATACATATCTCTTTATTTATCAAAGATGAGTGGAGACGATTAATTTTGTCTATTCCAAATATCTAACAAGCGTTTGTAGTTAATTAAACTTAAATTCACTATGAATTCGACAAAGCTAAGTAAAATGAGACCAGACACATATATATTCGTTTATTTATCAAAGATGAGTGGAGACGAATACTTTTGTCTACTCCAAATATCTAACAGGAATTTGTAGTTGATTTAGCAATAAACTTAAATTCACTATGAATTCGACAAAGCTAAGTAAAATGAGACCAGACACATATATATTTGTTTATTTATCAAAGATGAGTGGAGACGATTATTTTTGTCTACTCCAAATATCTAACAGGCGTTTGTAGTTAATTAAACTTAAATTCACTATGAATTCGACAAAGCTAAGTAAAATAAGACCAGACACATATATATTCGTTTATTTATCAAAGATGAGTGGAGGCGAATACTTTTGTCTACTCCAAATATCTAACAGGCATTTGTAGTTGATTTAGCAATAAACTTAAATTCACTATGAATTCGACAAAGCTAAGTAAAATGAGACCAGACACATATATATTTGTTTATTTATCAAAGATGAGTGGAGACGATTACTTTTGTCTACTCGAAATATCTAACAGGCGTTTGTAGTTAATTAAACTTAAATTCACTATGAATTCGACAAAGCTAAGTAAAATGAGACCAGACACATATATATTTGTTTATTTATCAAAGATGAGTGGAGACGAATACTTTTGTCTACTCCAAATATCTAACAGTCGTTTGTAGTTAATTAAACTTAAATTCACTATGAATTAGACAAAGCTAAGTAAAATGAGACCAGACACATATATATTTGTTTATTTATCAAAGATGAGTGGAGACGATTACTTTTGTCTACTCCAAATATCTTACAGGCGTTTGTAGTTAATTAAACTTAAATTCACTATGAATTCGACAAAGCTAAGTAAAATGAGACCAGACACATATATATTTGTTTATTTATCAAAGATGAGTGGAGACGATTACTTTTGTCTACTCCAAATATCTAACAGGCATTTGTCGTTAATTAAATTTAAATTCACTATGAATTCGACAAAGCTAAGTAAAATGAGACCAGACACATATATCTTTGTTTATTTATCGAAGATGAGTGGAGACGATTGCTTTTTTCTACTCCAAATATCTAACAGGCATTTGTAGTTAATTAAACTTAAATTCACTATGAATTCGACAAAGCTAAATAAAATGAGACCCGACAAATATATATTCGTTTATTTATCAAGGATGAGGGGAGACGAATACTTTTGTCTACTCCAGATATCTAACAGGCATTTGTAGTTGATTTAGCAATAAACTTAAATTCACTATGAATTCCACAAAGCTAAGTAAAATGAGACAAGACACATATATATTTGTTTATTTATCAAAGATGAGTGGAGACGATTACTTTTGTCTACTCGAAATATCTAACAGGCATTTGTAGTTAATTAAACTTTAATTCACTATGAATTCGACAAAGCTAAGTAAAATGAGACCAGACACATATATATTGTTTATTCATCAAAGATGAGTGGAGACGATTACTTTTGTCTACTCCAAATATCTAACAGGCGTTTGTAGTTAATTAAATTTAAATTCACTATGAATTCGACAAAGCTAAGTAAAATGAAACCAGACACATATATAATCGTTTATTTATCAAAGATGAGTGGAGACGAATACTTTTGTCTACTCCAAATATCTAACAGGAATTTGTAGTTGATTTAGCAATAAACTTAAATTCACTATGAATTCGACAAAGCTAAGTAAAATGAGACCAGACACATATATATCTGTTTATTTATCAAAGATGAGTGGAGACGATTAATTTTGTCTATTCCAAATATCTAACAGGCGTTTGTAGTTAATTAAACTTAAATTCACTATGAATTCGACAAAGCTAAGTAAAATGAGACCAGACACATATATATTTGTTTATTTATCAAAGATGAGTGCAGACGAATACTTTTGTCTACTCCAAATATCTAACAGTCGTTTGTAGTTAATTAAACTTAAATTCACTATGAATTCGACAAAGCTAAGTAAAATGAGACCAGACACATATATATTTGTTTATTTATGAAAGATGAGTGGAGACGATTACTTTTGTCTACTCCAAATATCTTACAGGCGTATGAAGTTAATTAAACTTAAATTCACTATGAATTCGACAAAGCTAAGTAAAATGAGACCAGACACATATATATTTGTTTATTTATCAAAGATGAGTGGAGACGTTTATTTTTTCTACTCCAAATATCTAACAGGCATTTGTAGTTAATTAAATTTAAATTCACTATGAATTCGACAAAGCTAAGTAAAATGAGACCAGACACATATATATTTGTTTATTTATCGAAGATGAGTGGAGACGATTGCTTTTGTCTACTCCAAATATCTAACAGGCATTTGTAGTTAATTAAACTTAAATTCACTATGAATTCGACAAATCTAAATAAAATGAGACCCGACAAATATATATTCGTTTATTTATCAAGGATGAGGGGAGACGGGTATTTATCAAAGATGAGTGGAGACGATTACTTTTGTCTACTCGAAATATCTAACAGGCATTTGTAGTTAATTAAACTTTAATTCACTATGAATTCGACAAAGCTAAGTAAAATGAGACCAGACACATATATATTTGTTTATTTATCAAAGATGAGTGGAGACGATTACTTTTGTCTACTCCAAATATCTAACAGGCGTTTGTAGTTAATTAAATTTAAATTCACTATGAATTCGACAAAGCTAAGTAAAATGAGACCAGACACATATATAATCGTTTATTTATCAAAGATGAGTGGAGACGAATACTTTTGTCTACTCCAAATATCTAACAGGAATTTGTAGTTGATTTAGCAATAAACTTAAATTCACTATGAATTGGACAAAGCTAAGTAAAATGAGACCAGACACATACATATCTCTTTATTTATCAAAGATGAGTGGAGACGATTAATTTTGTCTATTCCAAATATCTAACAGGCGTTTGTAGTTAATTAAACTTAAATTCACTATGAATTCGACAAAGCTAAGTAAAATGAGACCAGACACATATATATTTGTTTATTTATCAAAGATGAGTGGAGACGAATACTTTTGTCTACTCCAAATATCTAACAGTCGTTTGTAGTTAATTAAACTTAAATTCACTATGAATTCGACAAAGCTAAGTAAAATGAGACCAGACACATATATATTTGTTTATTTATGAAAGATGAGTGGAGGCGATTACTTTTGTCTACTCCAGATATCTAACAGGCGTTTGTAGTTAATTAAACTTAAATTCACTATGAATTCGACAAAGCTAAGTAAAATGAGACCAGACACATATATATTTATTTATTTATCAAAGATGAGTGGAGACGATTACTTTTGTCTACTCCAAATATCTAACAGGCATTTGTAGTTAATTAAATTTAAATTCACTATGAATTCGACAAAGCTAAGTAAAATGAGACCAGACACATATATATTTGTTTATTTATCGAAGATGAGTGGAGATGATTGCTTTTGTCTACTCCAAATATCTAACAGGCATTTGTAGTTAATTAAACTTAAATTCACTATGAATTTGACAAAGCTAAATAAAATGAGACCCGACACATATATATTCGTTTATTTATAAAGGATGAGTGGAGACGAATACTTTTGTCTACTCCAGATATCTAACAGGCATTTTTAGTTGATTTAGCAATAAACTTAAATTCACTATGAATTCCACAAAGCTAAGTAAAATGAGACAAGACACATATATATTTGTTTAATTATCAAAGATGAGTGGAGACGATTACTTTTGTCTACTCGAAATATCTAACAGGCATTTGTAGTTAATTAAACTTAGTTCACTATGAATTCGACAAAGCTAAGTAAAATGAGACCAGACACATATATATTTGTTTATTTATGAAAGATGAGTGGAGACGATTACTTTTGTCTACTCCAAATATCTTACAGGCGTTTGTAGTTAATTAAACTTAAATTCACTATAAATTCGACAAAGCTAATTAAAATGAGACCAGACACATATATATTTGTTTATTTATAAAAGATGAGTGGAGACGATTATTTTTGTCTACTCCAAATATCTAACAGGCGTTTGTAGTTAATTAAACTTAAATTCACTATGAATTCGACAAAGCTAAATAAAATGAGACCCGACAAATATATATTCGTTTATTTATCAAGGATGAGGGGAGACGAATACTTTTGTCTACTCCAAATATCTAACAGGCATATTAGTTGATTTAGCAATAAACTTAAATTCACTATGAATTCGACAAAGCTAAGTAAAATGAGACCAGACACATATATATTTGTTTATTTATCAAAGATGAGTGGAGACGAATACTTTTGTCTACTCCAAGTATCTAACAGGCATTTGTAGTTAATTAAACTTAAATTCACTATGAATTCGACAAAGCTAAGTAAAATGAGACCAGACACATATATATTTGTTTATTTATCAAAGATGAGTGGAGACGATTACTTTTGTCTACTCCAGATATCTAACAGGCGTTTGTAGTTAATTAAACTTAAATTCACTATGAATTCGACAAAGCTAAGTAAAATGAGACCAGACACATATATATTTGTTTAATTATCAAAGATGAGTGGAGACGATTACTTTTGTCTACTCCAAATATCTAACAGGCGTTTGTAGTTAATTAAACTTAAATTCACTATGAATTCGACAAAGCTAAGTAAAATAAGACCAGACACATATATATTCGTTTATTTATCAAAGATGAGTGGAGGCGAATACTTTTGTCTACTCCAAATATCTAACAGGCATTTGTAGTTGATTTAGCAATAAACTTAAATTCACTATGAATTCGACAAAGCTAAGTAAAATGAGACCAGACACATATATATTTGTTTATTTATCAAAGATGAGTGGAGACGATTACTTTTGTCTACTCCAAATATCTAACAGGCGTTTGTAGTTAATTAAACTTAAATTCACTATGAATTCGACAAAGCTAAGTAAAATGAGACCAGACACATATATATTTGTTTATTTATCAAAGATGAGTGGAGACGAATACTTTTGTCTACTCCAAATATCTAACAGTCGTTTGTAGTTAATTAAACTTAAATTCACTATGAATTCGACAAAGCTAAGTAAAATGAGACCAGACACATATATATTTGTTTATTTATCAAAGATGAGTGGAGACGATTACTTTTGTCTACTCCAAATATCTTACAGGCGTTTGTAGTTAATTAAACTTAAATTCACTATGAATTCGACAAAGCTAAGTAAAATGAGACCAGACACATATATATTTGTTTATTTATCAAAGATGAGTGGAGACGATTACTTTTGTCTACTCCAAATATCTAACAGGCATTTGTCGTTAATTAAATTTAAATTCACTATGAATTCGACAAAGCTAAGTAAAATGAGACCAGACACATGTATCTTTGTTTATTTATCGAAGATGAGTGGAGACGATTGCTTTTGTCTACTCCAAATATCTAACAGGCATTTGTAGTTAATTAAACTTAAATTCACTATGAATTCGACAAAGCTAAATAAAATGAGACCCGACAAATATATATTCGTTTATTTATCAAGGATGAGGGGAGACGAATACTTTTGTCTACTCCAGATATCTAACAGGCATTTGTAGTTGATTTAGCAATAAACTTAAATTCACTATGAATTCCACAAAGCTAAGTAAAATGAGACAAGACACATATATATTTGTTTATTTATCAAAGATGAGTGGAGACGATTACTTTTGTCTACTCGAAATATCTAACAGGCATTTGTAGTTAATTAAACTTTAATTCACTATGAATTCGACAAAGCTAAGTAAACTGAGACCAGACACATATATATTGTTTATTTATCAAAGATGAGTGGAGACGATTACTTTTGTCTACTCCAAATATCTAACAGGCGTTTGTAGTTAATTAAATTTAAATTCACTATGAATTCGACAAAGCTAAGTAAAATGAGACCAGACACATATATAATCGTTTATTTATCAAAGATGAGTGGAGACGAATACTTTTGTCTACTCCAAATATCTAACAGGAATTTGTAGTTGATTTAGCAATAAACTTAAATTCACTATGAATTGGACAAAGCTAAGTAAAATGAGACCAGACACATACATATCTCTTTATTTATCAAAGATGAGTGGAGACGATTAATTTTGTCTATTCCAAATATCTAACAGGCGTTTGTAGTTAATTAAACTTAAATTCACTATGAATTCGACAAAGCTAAGTAAAATGAGACCAGACACATATATATTCGTTTATTTATCAAAGATGAGTGGAGACGAATACTTTTGTCTACTCCAAATATCTAACAGGAATTTGTAGTTGATTTAGCAATAAACTTAAATTCACTATGAATTCGACAAAGCTAAGTAAAATGAGACCAGACACATATATATTTGTTTATTTATCAAAGATGAGTGGAGACGATTATTTTTGTCTACTCCAAATATCTAACAGGCGTTTGTAGTTAATTAAACTTAAATTCACTATGAATTCGACAAAGCTAAGTAAAATAAGACCAGACACATATATATTCGTTTATTTATCAAAGATGAGTGGAGGCGAATACTTTTGTCTACTCCAAATATCTAACAGGCATTTGTAGTTGATTTAGCAATAAACTTAAATTCACTATGAATTCGACAAAGCTAAGTAAAATGAGACCAGACACATATATATTTGTTTATTTATCAAAGATGAGTGGAGACGATTACTTTTGTCTACTCGAAATATCTAACAGGCGTTTGTAGTTAATTAAACTTAAATTCACTATGAATTCGACAAAGCTAAGTAAAATGAGACCAGACACATATATATTTGTTTATTTATCAAAGATGAGTGGAGACGAATACTTTTGTCTACTCCAAATATCTAACAGTCGTTTGTAGTTAATTAAACTTAAATTCACTATGAATTCGACAAAGCTAAGTAAAATGAGACCAGACACATATATATTTGTTTATTTATCAAAGATGAGTGGAGACGATTACTTTTGTCTACTCCAAATATCTTACAGGCGTTTGTAGTTAATTAAACTTAAATTCACTATGAATTCGACAAAGCTAAGTAAAATGAGACCAGACACATATATATTTGTTTATTTATCAAAGATGAGTGGAGACGATTACTTTTGTCTACTCCAAATATCTAACAGGCATTTGTCGTTAATTAAATTTAAATTCACTATGAATTCGACAAAGCTAAGTAAAATGAGACCAGACACATATATATTTGTTTATTTATCGAAGATGAGTGGAGACGATTGCTTTTGTCTACTCCAAATATCTAACAGGCATTTGTAGTTAATTAAACTTAAATTCACTATGAATTCGACAAAGCTAAATAAAATGAGACCCGACAAATATATATTCGTTTATTTATCAAGGATGAGGGGAGACGAATACTTTTGTCTACTCCAGATATCTAACAGGCATTTGTAGTTGATTTAGCAATAAACTTAAATTCACTATGAATTCCACAAAGCTAAGTAAAATGAGACAAGACACATATATATTTGTTTATTTATCAAAGATGAGTGGAGACGATTACTTTTGTCTACTCGAAATATCTAACAGGCATTTGTAGTTAATTAAACTTTAATTCACTATGAATTCGACAAAGCTAAGTAAAATGAGACCAGACACATATATATTGTTTATTCATCAAAGATGAGTGGAGACGATTACTTTTGTCTACTCCAAATATCTAACAGGCGTTTGTAGTTAATTAAATTTAAATTCACTATGAATTCGACAAAGCTAAGTAAAATGAAACCAGACACATATATAATCGTTTATTTATCAAAGATGAGTGGAGACGAATACTTTTGTCTACTCCAAATATCTAACAGGAATTTGTAGTTGATTTAGCAATAAACTTGAATTCACTATGAATTCGACAAAGCTAAGTAAAATGAGACCAGACACATATATATCTGTTTATTTATCAAAGATGAGTGGAGACGATTAATTTTGTCTATTCCAAATATCTAACAGGCGTTTGTAGTTAATTAAACTTAAATTCACTATGAATTCGACAAAGCTAAGTAAAATGAGACCAGACACATATATATTTGTTTATTTATCAAAGATGAGTGCAGACGAATACTTTTGTCTACTCCAAATATCTAACAGTCGTTTGTAGTTAATTAAACTTAAATTCACTATGAATTCGACAAAGCTAAGTAAAATGAGACCAGACACATATATATTTGTTTATTTATGAAAGATGAGTGGAGACCATTACTTTTGTCTACTCCAAATATCTTACAGGCGTATGAAGTTAATTAAACTTAAATTCACTATGAATTCGACAAAGCTAAGTAAAATGAGACCAGACACATATATATTTGTTTATTTATCAAAGATGAGTGGAGACGTTTATTTTTTCTACTCCAAATATCTAACAGGCATTTGTAGTTAATTAAATTTAAATTCACTATGAATTCGACAAAGGTAAGTAAAATGAGACCAGACACATATATATTTGTTTATTTATCGAAGATGAGTGGAGACGATTGCTTTTGTCTACTCCAAATATCTAACAGGCATTTGTAGTTAATTAAACTTAAATTCACTATGAATTCGACAAATCTAAATAAAATGAGACCCGACAAATATATATTCGTTTATTTATCAAGGATGAGGGGAGACGGGTATTTATCAAAGATGAGTGGAGACGATTACTTTTGTCTACTCGAAATATCTAACAGGCATTTGTAGTTAATTAAACTTTAATTCACTATGAATTCGACAAAGCTAAGTAAAATGAGACCAGACACATATATATTTGTTTATTTATCAAAGATGAGTGGAGACGATTACTTTTGTCTACTCCAAATATCTAACAGGCGTTTGTAGTTAATTAAATTTAAATTCACTATGAATTCGACAAAGCTAAGTAAAATGAGACCAGACACATATATAATCGTTTATTTATCAAAGATGAGTGGAGACGAATACTTTTGTCTACTCCAAATATCTAACAGGAATTTGTAGTTGATTTAGCAATAAACTTAAATTCACTATGAATTGGACAAAGCTAAGTAAAATGAGACCAGACACATACATATCTCTTTATTTATCAAAGATGAGTGGAGACGATTAATTTTGTCTATTCCAAATATCTAACAGGCGTTTGTAGTTAATTAAACTTAAATTCACTATGAATTCGACAAAGCTAAGTAAAATGAGACCAGACACATATATATTTGTTTATTTATCAAAGATGAGTGGAGACGAATACTTTTGTCTACTCCAAATATCTAACAGTCGTTTGTAGTTAATTAAACTTAAATTCACTATGAATTCGACAAAGCTAAGTAAAATGAGACCAGACACATATATATTTGTTTATTTATGAAAGATGAGTGGAGGCGATTACTTTTGTCTACTCCAGATATCTAACAGGCGTTTGTAGTTAATTAAACTTAAATTCACTATGAATTCGACAAAGCTAAGTAAAATGAGACCAGACACATATATATTTATTTATTTATCAAAGATGAGTGGAGACGATTACTTTTGTCTACTCCAAATATCTAACAGGCATTTGTAGTTAATTAAATTTAAATTCACTATGAATTCGACAAAGCTAAGTAAAATGAGACCAGACACATATATATTTGTTTATTTATCGAAGATGAGTGGAGATGATTGCTTTTGTCTACTCCAAATATCTAACAGGCATTTGTAGTTAATTAAACTTAAATTCACTATGAATTTGACAAAGCTAAATAAAATGAGACCCGACACATATATATTCGTTTATTTATAAAGGATGAGTGGAGACGAATACTTTTGTCTACTCCAGATATCTAACAGGCATTTTTAGTTGATTTAGCAATAAACTTAAATTCACTATGAATTCCACAAAGCTAAGTAAAATGAGACAAGACACATATATATTTGTTTAATTATCAAAGATGAGTGGAGACGATTAATTTTGTCTATTCCAAATATCTAACAGGCGTTTGTAGTTAATTAAACTTAAATTCACTATGAATTCGACAAAGCTAAGTAAAATGAGACCAGACACATATATATTTGTTTATTTATCAAAGATGAGTGCAGACGAATACTTTTGTCTACTCCAAATATCTAACAGTCGTTTGTAGTTAATTAAACTTAAATTCACTATGAATTCGACAAAGCTAAGTAAAATGAGACCACTATGAATTGGACAAAGCTAAGTAAAATGAGACCAGACACATATATATTTGTTTATTTATCAAAGATGAGTGGAGACGATTACTTTTGTCTACTCCAAATATCTTACAGGCGTTTGTAGTTAATTAAACTTAAATTCACTATGAATTCGACAAAGCTAAGTAAAATGAGACCAGACACATATATATTTGTTTATTTATCAAAGATGAGTGGAGACGATTACTTTTGTCTACTCCAAATATCTAACAGGCATTTGTCGTTAATTAAATTTAAATTCACTATGAATTCGACAAAGCTAAGTAAAATGAGACCAGACACATATATATTTGTTTATTTATCGAAGATGAGTGGAGACGATTGCTTTTGTCTACTCCAAATATCTAACAGGCATTTGTAGTTAATTAAACTTAAATTCACTATGAATTCGACAAAGCTAAATAAAATGAGACCCGACAAATATATATTCGTTTATTTATCAAGGATGAGGGGAGACGAATACTTTTGTCTACTCCAGATATCTAACAGGCATTTGTAGTTGATTTAGCAATAAACTTAAATTCACTATGAATTCCACAAAGCTAAGTAAAATGAGACAAGACACATATATATTTGTTTATTTATCAAAGATGAGTGGAGACGATTACTTTTGTCTACTCGAAATATCTAACAGGCATTTGTAGTTAATTAAACTTTAATTCACTATGAATTCGACAAAGCTAAGTAAAATGAGACCAGACACATATATATTGTTTATTCATCAAAGATGAGTGGAGACGATTACTTTTGTCTACTCCAAATATCTAACAGGCGTTTGTAGTTAATTAAATTTAAATTCACTATGAATTCGACAAAGCTAAGTAAAATGAAACCAGACACATATATAATCGTTTATTTATCAAAGATGAGTGGAGACGAATACTTTTGTCTACTCCAAATATCTAACAGGAATTTGTAGTTGATTTAGCAATAAACTTGAATTCACTATGAATTCGACAAAGCTAAGTAAAATGAGACCAGACACATATATATCTGTTTATTTATCAAAGATGAGTGGAGACGATTAATTTTGTCTATTCCAAATATCTAACAGGCGTTTGTAGTTAATTAAACTTAAATTCACTATGAATTCGACAAAGCTAAGTAAAATGAGACCAGACACATATATATTTGTTTATTTATCAAAGATGAGTGCAGACGAATACTTTTGTCTACTCCAAATATCTAACAGTCGTTTGTAGTTAATTAAACTTAAATTCACTATGAATTCGACAAAGCTAAGTAAAATGAGACCAGACACATATATATTTGTTTATTTATGAAAGATGAGTGGAGACCATTACTTTTGTCTACTCCAAATATCTTACAGGCGTATGAAGTTAATTAAACTTAAATTCACTATGAATTCGACAAAGCTAAGTAAAATGAGACCAGACACATATATATTTGTTTATTTATCAAAGATGAGTGGAGACGTTTATTTTTTCTACTCCAAATATCTAACAGGCATTTGTAGTTAATTAAATTTAAATTCACTATGAATTCGACAAAGGTAAGTAAAATGAGACCAGACACATATATATTTGTTTATTTATCGAAGATGAGTGGAGACGATTGCTTTTGTCTACTCCAAATATCTAACAGGCATTTGTAGTTAATTAAACTTAAATTCACTATGAATTCGACAAATCTAAATAAAATGAGACCCGACAAATATATATTCGTTTATTTATCAAGGATGAGGGGAGACGGGTATTTATCAAAGATGAGTGGAGACGATTACTTTTGTCTACTCGAAATATCTAACAGGCATTTGTAGTTAATTAAACTTTAATTCACTATGAATTCGACAAAGCTAAGTAAAATGAGACCAGACACATATATATTTGTTTATTTATCAAAGATGAGTGGAGACGATTACTTTTGTCTACTCCAAATATCTAACAGGCGTTTGTAGTTAATTAAATTTAAATTCACTATGAATTCGACAAAGCTAAGTAAAATGAGACCAGACACATATATAATCGTTTATTTATCAAAGATGAGTGGAGACGAATACTTTTGTCTACTCCAAATATCTAACAGGAATTTGTAGTTGATTTAGCAATAAACTTAAATTCACTATGAATTGGACAAAGCTAAGTAAAATGAGACCAGACACATACATATCTCTTTATTTATCAAAGATGAGTGGAGACGATTAATTTTGTCTATTCCAAATATCTAACAGGCGTTTGTAGTTAATTAAACTTAAATTCACTATGAATTCGACAAAGCTAAGTAAAATGAGACCAGACACATATATATTTGTTTATTTATCAAAGATGAGTGGAGACGAATACTTTTGTCTACTCCAAATATCTAACAGTCGTTTGTAGTTAATTAAACTTAAATTCACTATGAATTCGACAAAGCTAAGTAAAATGAGACCAGACACATATATATTTGTTTATTTATGAAAGATGAGTGGAGGCGATTACTTTTGTCTACTCCAGATATCTAACAGGCGTTTGTAGTTAATTAAACTTAAATTCACTATGAATTCGACAAAGCTAAGTAAAATGAGACCAGACACATATATATTTATTTATTTATCAAAGATGAGTGGAGACGATTACTTTTGTCTACTCCAAATATCTAACAGGCATTTGTAGTTAATTAAATTTAAATTCACTATGAATTCGACAAAGCTAAGTAAAATGAGACCAGACACATATATATTTGTTTATTTATCGAAGATGAGTGGAGATGATTGCTTTTGTCTACTCCAAATATCTAACAGGCATTTGTAGTTAATTAAACTTAAATTCACTATGAATTTGACAAAGCTAAATAAAATGAGACCCGACACATATATATTCGTTTATTTATAAAGGATGAGTGGAGACGAATACTTTTGTCTACTCCAGATATCTAACAGGCATTTTTAGTTGATTTAGCAATAAACTTAAATTCACTATGAATTCCACAAAGCTAAGTAAAATGAGACAAGACACATATATATTTGTTTAATTATCAAAGATGAGTGGAGACGATTAATTTTGTCTATTCCAAATATCTAACAGGCGTTTGTAGTTAATTAAACTTAAATTCACTATGAATTCGACAAAGCTAAGTAAAATGAGACCAGACACATATATATTTGTTTATTTATCAAAGATGAGTGCAGACGAATACTTTTGTCTACTCCAAATATCTAACAGTCGTTTGTAGTTAATTAAACTTAAATTCACTATGAATTCGACAAAGCTAAGTAAAATGAGACCAGACACATATATATTTGTTTATTTATGAAAGATGAGTGGAGACGATTACTTTTGTCTACTCCAAATATCTTACAGGCGTATGAAGTTAATTAAACTTAAATTCACTATGAATTCGACAAAGCTAAGTAAAATGAGACCAGACACATATATATTTGTTTATTTATCAAAGATGAGTGGAGACGATTACTTTTGTCTACTCCAAATATCTAACAGGCATTTGTAGTTAATTAAATTTAAATTCACTATGAATTCGACAAAGCTAAGTAAAATGAGACCAGACACATATATATTTGTTTATTTATCGAAGATGAGTGGAGACGATTGCTTTTGTCTACTCCAAATATCTAACAGGCATTTGTAGTTAATTAAACTTAAATTCACTATGAATTCGACAAATCTAAATAAAATGAGACCCGACAAATATATATTCGTTTATTTATCAAGGATGAGGGGAGACGGGTATTTATCAAAGATGAGTGGAGACGATTACTTTTGTCTACTCGAAATATCTAACAGGCATTTGTAGTTAATTAAACTTTAATTCACTATGAATTCGACAAAGCTAAGTAAAATGAGACCAGACACATATATATTTGTTTATTTATCAAAGATGAGTGGAGACGATTACTTTTGTCTACTCCAAATATCTAACAGGCGTTTGTAGTTAATTAAATTTAAATTCACTATGAATTCGACAAAGCTAAGTAAAATGAGACCAGACACATATATAATCGTTTATTTATCAAAGATGAGTGGAGACGAATACTTTTGTCTACTCCAAATATCTAACAGGAATTTGTAGTTGATTTAGCAATAAACTTAAATTCACTATGAATTGGACAAAGCTAAGTAAAATGAGACCAGACACATACATATCTCTTTATTTATCAAAGATGAGTGGAGACGATTAATTTTGTCTATTCCAAATATCTAACAGGCGTTTGTAGTTAATTAAACTTAAATTCACTATGAATTCGACAAAGCTAAGTAAAATGAGACCAGACACATATATATTTGTTTATTTATCAAAGATGAGTGGAGACGAATACTTTTGTCTACTCCAAATATCTAACAGTCGTTTGTAGTTAATTAAACTTAAATTCACTATGAATTCGACAAAGCTAAGTAAAATGAGACCAGACACATATATATTTGTTTATTTATGAAAGATGAGTGGAGGCGATTACTTTTGTCTACTCCAGATATCTAACAGGCGTTTGTAGTTAATTAAACTTAAATTCACTATGAATTCGACAAAGCTAAGTAAAATGAGACCAGACACATATATATTTGTTTATTTATCAAAGATGAGTGGAGACGATTACTTTTGTCTACTCCAAATATCTAACAGGCATTTGTAGTTAATTAAATTTAAATTCACTATGAATTCGACAAAGCTAAGTAAAATGAGACCAGACACATATATATTTGTTTATTTATCGAAGATGAGTGGAGATGATTGCTTTTGTCTACTCCAAATATCTAACAGGCATTTGTAGTTAATTAAACTTAAATTCACTATGAATTTGACAAAGCTAAATAAAATGAGACCCGACACATATATATTCGTTTATTTATCAAGGATGAGTGGAGACGAATACTTTTGTCTACTCCAGATATCTAACAGGCATTTTTAGTTGATTTAGCAATAAACTTAAATTCACTATGAATTCCACAAAGCTAAGTAAAATGAGACAAGACACATATATATTTGTTTAATTATCAAAGATGAGTGGAGACGATTACTTTTGTCTACTCGAAATATCTAACAGGCATTTGTAGTTAATTAAACTTTAATTCACTATGAATTCGACAAAGCTAAGTAAAATGAGACCAGACACATATATATTTGTTTATTTATGAAAGATGAGTGGAGACGATTACTTTTGTCTACTCCAAATATCTTACAGGCGTTTGTAGTTAATTAAACTTAAATTCACTATAAATTCGACAAAGCTAATTAAAATGAGACCAGACACATATATATTTGTTTATTTATAAAAGATGAGTGGAGACGATTATTTTTGTCTACTCCAAATATCTAACAGGCGTTTGTAGTTAATTAAACTTAAATTCACTATGAATTCGACAAAGCTAAGTAAAATAAGACCAGACACATATATATTCGTTTATTTATCAAAGATGAGTGGAGGCGAATACTTTTGTCTACTCCAAATATCTACAGGCATTTGTAGTTGATTTAGCAATAAACTTAAATTCACTATGAATTCCACAAAGCTAAGTAAAATGAGACAAGACACATATATATTTGTTTATTTATTAAAGATGAGTGGAGACGAATACTTTTGTCTACTCCAAGTATCTAACAGGCATTTGTAGTTAATTAAACTTAGATTCACTATGAATTCGACAAAGCTAAGTAAAATGAGACCAGACACATATATATTTGTTTATTTATCAAAGATGAGTGGAGACGATTACTTTTGTCTACTCCAGATATCTAACAGGCGTTTGTAGTTAATTAAACTTAAATTCACTATGAATTCGACAAAGCTAAGTAAAATGAGACCAGACACATATATATTTGTTTATTTATCAAAGATGAGTGGAGACGATTATTTTTGTCTACTCCAAATATCTAACAGGCGTTTGTAGTTAATTAAACTTAAATTCACTATGAATTCGACAAAGCTAAGTAAAATAAGACCAGACACATATATATTCGTTTATTTATCAAAGATGAGTGGAGGCGAATACTTTTGTCTACTCCAAATATCTAACAGGCATTTGTAGTTGATTTAGCAATAAACTTAAATTCACTATGAATTCGACAAAGCTAAGTAAAATGAGACCAGACACATATATATTCGTTTATTTATCAAAGATGTGTGGAGACGAATACTTTTGTCTACTCCAAATATCTAACAGGCGTTTGTAGTTAATTAAACTAAAATTCACTATGAATTCGACAAAGCTAAGTAAAATGAGACCAGACACACACACACACACATACACACACACTTAATATTATCTATTATAAGAATAATGATACAAAGTTATCATATTACCAACTGGTTAGTCAATTTTTGTCAACATGTCAAAAATCCGACAATTTCTTCTGTTTTTTTTCCATATCGATGGTCTTAAAGAGACCTACTAGCAACATTGAATCATTTTCTATTACTCTTTTTTAATTTAATTTTGGAAATGATGGTTAGCAAGCTTTGGAGCATACTTTAGACTTGCAAACTATGTTATACATAAGTGTCAGAAGTTTTATAAAACAGCTATGTCAACAGGTACCATAGCAAAATCAACGAGTTATCGACAAATGGTTTCCGAAAATCGATTCAACGTCCCAAAAATAGCTTTTATCTTCTTTTGCAATCTTTTATTTAAACCAAAAGTGAAAGAGATCCACACCATTTCCAGTTTCAACATTAATGGTCATAAATCAAAAGCGGAATAGATAACGAAAACCGGTTTTTGGGAATTGATTAACGATTACAAGGAAATAAGCAATCGACAGCAATATACTTTTACTAAAACTGTAACTGGCGTAATAATACTACTAGTACTACTATAATAGTACTAATTCCGGTTTCAATATTTATTTCCATGGAGTAAAATTGCAAACAGGATTTTCTGGAATTGATTAAGCGTTCCATGAATAGATTCCATCTCCTTCTACAACCTTCAACTTAAACCGGAAGAAATAAAAATTCACAATTCTCGGTTTAAATATTAATGGTCATAGGTTTAAAACGGTAACAGCTAGCGAGAAGCCGTTTTCGGGAATAGATTCAACGTTTCGAAGAAATGCATCTTCTTCTCCCCCCCCCCAATATCTCTCTGCTAAAGTTGAAAGCAGCAGTTTCATCTCTGATCTTACCTCTCTATCACAACAAAAGTTGTATATCTTCTATTTCCGGTGACAAAGGGATTTTTTACCCCTGGAAACTTTTACCCCCTGGAAATCTTTACCTCTTTGTCGGTTTCTGGTAATTTCAAAGGAAAAGTCAGAAATTACATTAAAAATTCATATTATTGAATGTGATCTCTCAGTGTATGCACTCACTTTGGGCAAGATGGATTTCAATCCGAAAATTTAGTAGGGGGGTAAAAATTTCCTAGGAAATTATTACCCCCTGTCGTTTATTGATTACTTCAAAGACAAACTCAAATGTTACATTATCAATTGATATCTCTCCATAGTATCTCTTAACAGACACAGTCACTTTTGACAAGATGAATTTAAATAACGAAGATTTGTCAAGGAGGTAATAATTTCCTAGGAAAATTTTACCTCCCTGTCGGTTATTGGTTACTGCAAAGACACGCTCAAATGTTAGATTATAAATTGCTATAATTCCATGTTATCTTTTAACGAAGGGACTCACTTTGTTCAAGATGACTTAATATCTGAAGATTTGATAGGAGGGTAATAATTTCCTGAGAAATTTATACCCTCTGTCGGTTTTTAATTACATCAAGACCAATTGAAATGTTACATTATAAATTTGTATTATTTCGTGTTATGTCTTAACAGACGGACTCACTTTGGCCAAGATTGCTTTGTATCCGAAAATTTGAGAGGGGGTAATATTTTCATAGGGAATTTATTCCCCCTTAACCGTTCTTGGTTATATCAAAGACAAAATCTAATGTTATTTTATAAATTGGTTTTATACCCTGGTGTCTCTTAACAGACGCACTGACTGTCGGTAAGATGTTTTTATATCAGAAATTTATAGGGTGTAATTTTGCCCTAGGGAATTTATACTCTTTTATTGGTTCTGTGCTATTTCAGGAATAAGGTCAAATTTGTACATTAAAATTGATATTATATCGTTTTATGTCTCAACATACGCACTCACTTTGGGTACGATAAAGTTCATAGGGAGATAATATATAAAGAATGCTAAACTTTTTTTTAGTGAGATTTTGAAATACCAAATTAGATGACTGGAGTTTAATAGAGTCCGAAAATTTACATGTTTTTATATGATAATTTTCACCCGTATAATTCGCTTCAACTTCGAAATTCCAAAAATCGTTTCTTTTTGGTATCTCACGTCTCAGATCCTATGTACTGACTAAGCTTTAAGTTTCCAACTGGTAGGACTTGAGACTCTCCTTTTTACAAGCCTTGTACGTTGTTTTGGTGGCTAGCTCGTGTTAGCTAGCTACGCCATTTTGAACAGTGTTGACAACTTTATCAATGTTTATTATATCTCCGGTACGGTTTGAGATATCGAAGTGCTGTGAACGGTAAAATAATTTGTACGTTCATTGGTAACCATACATGTAACTAGATATAATATTTACCTATTTTTTTTTAAAAAAAAAAGACTTTAAAAAATTCAAAATTTTCAACCCCTGTACACTGAGAAAAAAAATGTAGGTGGCATACTTAAAAACGTAGGTTACATTCGTAATTCCTGTAGTTTCCGGACTTAACGTATAACCGTATTTAACATCCTGGAGTAAACGTATAGCTGAAAAAGTATGTATTATACATACTGTCTGCATAAGTGCAATGACGTCATTCGTGTGACGTCATCTGCAGTAACAAGTATATACGGAGGTAATATCTAGCTTTGTGACGTCACGATCGTATGTAGCATGTGGGTTAATAATGACGACACTCACTGACTATCAGGACGGAGCATAATTTCAAGAAGTATGCAATATACGTTCTGTACGTGTGTTTCTTGCGTTCAACCCTGAGACAGCATCTATATTGTCCTTGTGCCCCGTACGTACGACTAGATACAGTATACGTATTGTGCGTATGTATTATACAGATTTTCCTTATGTCGCACACAGCTTGTCCCGATACAGCATACAGAATATCCGTATGCACCATACAGAGTGCACATATGCAGCTTACAGACTGTGTGCATGCAGTATATAGATTATACGTATGTCGCGTACAGGCTGGCCATATGTAATGTAAGGATTGGATGTATGTAGCTTATAGATTGTCCGTATGAAATATACGAATTTTACCTGTATCGCATACGTATTGCCTTGTTGTAATATATGGATTGGGCATATTCAGGATCTAGATTGTACGTATAGTGCACCATTATTGAAGTGCTGCAACATACTGAGAAATGCAGGATACATTCTTACTGTAATGTTGTCACATATTGTTTTTCTCTGTATGGAAACAAAAATAGCTTAAAATATGGTTGATCTTTTGTGCCAATAATAATAAAAATACTACACTTTTCAATCTTAGTTTGAAGCAGTGAAACTGTCCAGAGAAATGTATTTATCTGCAGGGTGTAAGTTTGGACTTCCTGCTAATTCTTTGGAAAGCTACTGCAAAGCCAAGTGTTGAAAAGTGGCACAAGAGTTAATTTTAAAATTATTGGCACAAAGGAGGGTAGCCACATGTTAAATTATTTTAGTTTTCATACAGAGTAAATCAATATGTGACAATATTACTGTAAGAATTTATCATACCTTTTGCAATAACTTAGTTGCAGCACATCAATAATAATGCAAAATGCACAACCATGTACAATCCTATGTTCAAACTCAAAAAAGACTTACGTACAGTCATTTATTAAGCCGTTATCATGCATTGCTTGTACAGTCACGAAAGAAAATATTCTTCAGTTGACAAAATTTGTTTTCCTAAAAACTCAACAATAAATTAACCTATCAGAGTACCGACTTTGGCAGGTTGTCAAGTTATAACTATTCGAAGAATAACAACAAAAAGATCCAAATTAATTAATTTGTTGCCGAGCTATTGGCAAAAGAAAATTTGTCAACTGTCAAATACTTTCTTTTCCGTGTGTACTATATAAAGACGACTTTACCTCATTCTTTTCCTTAATAATATCCTCTTCCAAAATGCAGAAGTTGTTAGCACAAGAGGCGTGAATAGGATTTTATAGAAATAACTTCTCTGCACATTTTAATTAACAGATAAGTTATTTTTTAAATGACGCTATAATTAAAAACATGGTGTCAGCTGAAAACGTTTTCCCTCACAAGATGATTCCTAAACAGTACTCGCCATTAAAAATGCAACTTCAAGGAGACAGGGTAGCTACGCCAAAGTTCCCAAGCCGATATCTAATAGTAAGTGTAAGGGGAATATGCTTAACCCTTAACATACCAAGCGGGGTACTCTAGGGACCCCAGAGAGTGATATTTGGTGATACTGCCGCAATTATAAGAATCAATTTATTCTCGATTTTTATATGTATTCTGCAACCCTTTGAGATATCAATTACATGATTAGATCAACGATGCGTTTCTTTAAAAAATACAAAAAATAAAAACACACTTCAAAATGTAAAAACTCCATTGTTAAACCTGTGTTTCAGATTTACGAACATAAAAGTATGAAATTGTATGAAGAACTGAATAGTGTTCAAATATACATAATATTTGACGTCAACAATGTTCATTTAACTTAAGTATGCTTCTAGACATCCAAAAAATAGTAGTTGGAGTACCCTCTGCAAGACTATGTTGAGAAATTAAAATAATACTTGGGGTCCCCAGAAGACTCCAGCTTGGTAAACAACTTTGACGACTTAGGCTTGGTACGTTAAGGGTTAAACTTACCGTTGTATTCGCTGTGTGACAACGTGGTGATAGCAGAGCAGAACTGACCCAACATTGACAATCAGAACGACTGTAACACAGCGAGACATCGAGAGGATGTTCTCTTCTGGTATGGTAAGCCATGCGTCTTACGATCCAATGCCACAGCTCATCAACTGTAGCTGGCGGAGTTCACAGGTATTAGAAGCTGTGCAGAAATCGACCAAACATATTTATCCTTCCCTGCTCTACACATTCTGCAAATTTGGACTTTCCTGGATGTATCCTTCTTAGTTCAACATTTTAAGTAACGAGTAGTGTAATAGTCTCATACATTATTTAAAGAAAGAGCGATGATTCTCAGAATTACTCGGAAGTTTCTAGTTTACAATTATATACATATATAGATAGATAGATAGATATAGATATATAGATAGATGTACAATAATTTAAAACGGTTATATCAAAGTTTGCATTCAGAGCACAAAAAGAAGTATAGCTCTCGGAACATTGATTTTAGCCAGATAGTACCACTAGTAAACTCAACCACACTCAGTACCGTTAGTTGCTTGGTATTGTATATGAGGCAAAGATCATCGTATCTCATTGCGTGTAGATTTTTGTATTTGTTTAACACTAAAAATTGTTTGTCGCTAATCGAACCCAGTAACATATATACCGACAGGACGTACATTAGTCACAAGGTTACATGAGTGAAACACTAAATTATTCGATTGACACTGGTGGCCTTGTCAACACTAGAGAAAGGTACAAAGTGATTAAATAAATACGAAACATAGTACATACAAAATATAGCGATGTCTGAAGTCTCCTTTTCATACGATTTGGAGAAAGGATACATCTGTAGAGAGCAACATAAATGATTTCTCTGGATAATTTGGATTAGTACAGAATTCGAACAAAAATAATTTTGAAATTCGTTAAGTCCAACATTTTTTCTTTCTTTCTTCAGATTCTCAATAAAGTTGACTACTGAAAAGCTGAGTTACAGATTTTATGTTAAAACATATTCACTATACCATTGCCTTATTCACAGAACAATACATTAGTTATTAATGTATGACTGAAATAATAGTGCTTCGTGCAGATTTACTTTATCCAATCGGAATTGCACAATGATAAAAAAAATGTTGCAAGGTATAATGTTCTTATTTACAGAGAAAAAGAGTTGATACGACTTAACGCTAACAAACATTTTCTTTAAACAGACATACATTTATTCTAATTTATGGAAGAAAGAAATAATTTGCGGAGCAGTATATTTATTAAGGTTACATATTTGTACAAAAGAATGTAAATACAATCGGGTCTGTCTTCAGAAAGGATGTGCTTTTAGCCACAAATTACATTGCTTCTTTTCGCTGTCTTTCATGCAGAATCCTGGTTTTGTTTTGATGCATGAAATACCTGAAACAAAAATCCAAAAATATTTAAAATGTTACATTTTAAAATATTTAACATCTTTTAGATTAAATGGACAAAATCTGTTCGGTCAGGTATGGACTTTTGGGTTTCTGGTAGAAAAGTGATGAATTTTAAAAAAAAGTGTTTGTTGATGCTGAACAACTCGAAATGCATTACTATGCAAAAGTAAGTGGGTACCCACTGGCGTTCGAGGTACCATGGGGTACCTAATATGTCTGCATTTTTAGATATGTGGAAATATATGTCTCTAAAATGTAAAGAACTGATATCTGTTTAGTACAGAAAACCGCAACTCGGTAAGCCTTATGGATACCGAGGTATGGGAAAATAAAGGATAACACCATAGAAGTGTGAGTTTTGCGTACTAGATTGTGCAGTTTCGAAAACGTAATTACTGAGGGCTAACAACAACCTCAAAAGTAGTTTCAATTCAATACACTACACACACGTCCTTATGGGGGTTTTCGGGTACTATGGCATTTGCAGACCTCCCATTTCTAAACATTCTAAAATATATCTTAATAAACTTATAAAGAACGTTACAGGTGTGTGTTTACCGAAACCGCAAGTCGGTACGTTTAACAGTTACCGAAATATGGTGAAATAAATAGGAACACCATAGGTATGTGGGGCTTCCATACTTGACAGTAGTTTAGAAAATTAATGAAAATATGACTAATGGCTATCAAGATATTGTCAAATAAAGGGAGGACCCACACAGTTATGGGGTTTTCGTGTTAGGTGGTAAAATTTCCGAAACCGATCATGAAATCTGAATAAGCACCAGTAGCAATTTCATCCTAAAGTAACTGGGTATTTCCATGGGGTTTTAGAACATCATGGGTCTAAAAAGATTAAGTTTTAAAAGCTTTGGAAAATATAATTTGACATTTGTAAAGAGTATTAGAAAAGAGAATAGAGTTACCCAAAACTTCCAGCCAGTACATCTTACAGCTAGAGAGAGACCGTGAAATAAAAGAGTTTTAGATCTTGAAATTTCATAAAACAACTTTTGATCTTAATAAAAGTTAAATAAGATGGTACTTATATGGGTTAAGTGAGTACCTCACACTCGTCAGGGCAATTCCGATCGAAAGATTAATTCAGCTCGAAGTTTTCTTCGGGTAAATCCAAGCGTGATAATTCCTAGCGTACAAAAAGAATGAAAATTCTTTGTCAATATCTAATATAGCGACCGAGATACAAGTAATTATGTATTTTACGACGTCGTAAAAATGGAGACCCACATGGATTTGTACTGTTGAGTCTTTGCTGTAAGAAGAAGAAATTTCAGAAAACTACCGTATATACCTTAATAGACAATTAAATGGGTGGAGGCACGGTGGCTTAGTGGTAGAGTGCGTAACTTTAGTGTATTGGGTCCCTGGTTTGATCCGTGTCCAAGTCAGTTTGTAGTCGACATTGTATTCGTGGGTATTCTCGGGGTACTTCCGTTTCCTCCCACCTTTACACTCCATCAATTCTATCATCAACATTCACTTGCCTTAATTTCATTTTAAAATTAAATGGTCAGTTAAGTGTGATCGTATCTCTGTGGATTAAGGGAATACTCCAGTGTAGTTTCTGCAAAACATACTAGGTACACACCCCACCACTAAGTTACTGTGTCCTCACTGACTTAATTGTATATTAAGGTATATACAGTAGGTTTTTGAATTTCTTTCTTATAGCAAAGACCCAGAAGTACAAATCCTTAAAGATCTCTATTTTTACGTCATAAAATAAATGACTCGTTATATTTTGGTTACTATATTAGATATTCACAGGGAATTTTCACTCTTTTACACAGCTCGATGAACCTTTGGAACTGCCTGAAGAAAACCTAGAACTAATCTTTCCATCGAAATTGTACTGAGGTACTCACTTAACCCATAGAAATACCATCTTATTTAATTTTGTTGGGACCAATAATTTTTCCGAAGTTTCAACATCTCATACTCTTTTATTTCACGGTGTTTCTCTATATGTTAGATGTACTAGCTGCAAGTTTTAGGTAAATACATATTTCTAATACTCTTTACAAATGTCAAGTTATATTTTCAAAAGCTTTTAAAATTTAATCTTGGTAGACTGTAAGATGTTCTAACACCCCATGGAAATATCTAATTACTTGAAGATGGAATTGCTACTGGTGTTTATTAACTTTCCATGACCGGTTTCGGAAATTTTATCATCTAATACGAAAATCCCATACCTGTATTGGTCCTCTCTTTATTTGACAATATCTTGATAGCCGTTAGTCATATTTGAATTCATTTTCCAAACTGTACCTTCAAGTATGCAAGCCCCACATACATATCGTGTCGCTCTTTATTTTCCCATATCTCGGTATCCGTAAGGCTTACCGAGTTGCAGTTTTCGGTAAACAAATATCAGTTCTTTACATGTTAGACACATGTATTTCCATATATCTAAAATGCAGAAATTAGGTACCGCATAGTACCCCTCTACCCCATTGGGGTACCCACTTACTTTTGCATACCAGGGCAAAAACACCAGTGGTCGTTACTTTAAGGTTGAAAACATACTCTTTTGTCTCTTCTGTGAGCACCGTGAATTGGTCGGAGCTGTACCATAGTTGGAAAGAGACACTGATCCTTCCTATATATGACCATGTAGTCAGAATTCAAAATCGAATAGCCGTTGAAGGAAAAACAATATTTTAAAATCCCTTGTATTGCACCGGTAGTAGTCATCTCAAAATCGAAATGTTCCAGTGGTAGTTAGGGTTTTGTACCAGTGTTCGTCACTCAAATAACTTGACATAATTTATTCAGAAACGCACTGTTTATCAGTTTAAAATTAAGAATAGAATATAAAGTACTAATCTTAATAACTGTGCATCACTTTTGGCACTCAAGAAGGAAAATAAAAAAGTTTTTACATACTTTTTAAAGCAATTTCAGTAAGAAAAATGTTAACTGAATTCAAAAGTTAACTATATATTATTTTAACGTTAAGAGTACAATATTAATTACTATGTTTAATAACTATAGTGACTTTAAGCACTCAAGAATGAAAATAAACATGTTTGTACATACATTTTTAATACAATTTGAGAAACAAAATAAGTTAACCGAATTCAAAACTTAATTATATATCACCTTAAGATTAAGAATGGACTATAAAATACTGAGGTTAATAATAATGCATTACTGAAGAATGAAAACAAAAATGTTTTTAACTACCTATATTGTATTTACATGGTGTTATTTCTCATTAACATGCTTTTTGATAACGCACGATATGGGCTAGGGGACGCACGGGAAATGATTTGAGACTGTCACCTCTCGCAAAGGTGTCGCGAAAGTTGTCTCGTCTCGAAAACTGTATCTGTTTCTATTCGAAGAGCTATGTCTCGTCTCGAATTTCGTAACAAAAATTCGTTACACATGCAGTTTTGTGTAAAAAGTGAAATGTATAAATACAGGAGAGAAAACATTGCAAACAAACATTATGTTAGTATGTTGAACATACTTTTTTGTATGTGGTGCAAAATATCTTCATCTATGGGGTTACTTTGCACCAAAGTTTATATGAAATGAAATCTTTGAGTTTTACGTTCCACGCTTTTGCCGGATATGCTAAAGGAGACTATAATCATGAGAATGAATGAAATAGTAGAATGAAAACTGTGAGAGAAAACGGGAAAACCCCGAGGAAACCACACACAGTGTTTGTCCAACACAAAGCCCATTTGGCACGTGCTGGGATCGATCCAGGAACTCCACGGAGGAAAGGTGAACGCTCCACCACTGAGCCACCGCGACCCCTCATATAGAGTAGAAGTAACAAGATGTAAAAAAAAATGGCCCGTCTGGAGGACATGTAAGCTAAACACCAATACAATTGTTACAGATTTATTTACTTGCACTGTTTAGGCTCAACATCGCAACACCAATATCATTATGTCACATCCTTTCAAAACTATGCTAACTGCAACGTAGACCTGCTTTGCTTCGTAATGTCCAAATAGTTGATTACTGTGCTCGAAAGCAGGCAAGTAGCATACAAATTTATGATGTTGAAGGCGTTATTTTTCACAGCAATGGAGAAAAGACATGAAAACGAAAAATAAAAAGAAATCTTTGTTTTACGTCCTACGGTTATGCTATGTATGCTGACAGTCACAAATGAGTATTGAAAATTGACGATCTTGGAATACGATTTGGTGGAATAATGAGGGGGGGATAGACATTGATTAAATATAAAATTGAAAAGAAATAAGGGCCTGACGCTCAAATATTTATCTATCTGGCAGCCATCTTGATCCCTCTAAAATATCATGAAGTACTTGATTGATTCTAAACCCAATCATAGTAATAGTAATTATAACAATAAACACAGAATATACCTAGATATAATTTACGCACCTTGAAGTGTAGAAATTAATGATTGCAATCCTCAGCATTCCAATAGTTCTTTGGTTTCTCCAAATGAAGATTCGGACATCGGTTTTCTTCTCAAGCTATAATGGGGTACAATAATCAGTTGCAGTCTAAAGCAAAGTCACTAAGTTAAGCATGAATATAAAAGATTTTGTGTTAAATATTTCAATGTAAATTTCATGAAATAGAATTCATTAGTTAGTTACATACAAACTCTTACGCATGTAAGTCAGAATCTACTTGTAATAACTTGTAAATTTAAACAAACTAAATTATACTACAGTTATAGGGACATCAAACATATATTCAATAAGATATATAGGGTGTCTCAAAAGTCCCCTGACTCGATTATTATCAGAGTTACAACAAAATGTAATTGGGAAACCGTCTCCAAATATGATGTTTCCAATGTAAGTTGAAGGAATTTTCAAAATCGGATGAGCCGTTTGGCTGTACACTCTTTATGCGTCCAATGTTAAATGAAAATGCAACGTTGCCATTTACCTGGACCCACAACATAAGTGAATGAAGTTACTGATTTTTACGCTAACATGTCGATGGCTAGCCCCCATTTCAAACAGTAACTTCATTCACATATGTTGTGGGTCCAGGTAAATGGTAACATTGCATTTTCATTCCACATTGGGTGCATAAAGAGTACAGCCCAAACGGCTCCTCCGATTTTTAAATTGTGTTCACTTTAGATTGAAAACAACATATTTAGAAATGGTTTTTCCTCTTACGTTTTGTTGTAACTCTAACTGTCAGAGGACTTTCGAAACACCCTGTATACATCATACGAAGTTCCTTTCTAAATTCTACAGGGGTGTAGTTTAATTGAATGTGAGATGGGTAATATACATTAGGCCGTTTGGGAATACTCTCACAGACGGCCGCCATTTTGGATTAAATTTGTTTGTTATAAACTGGTGGGTAATGTGATATATATATGGCCACGGGCTAGAATTTTCTCAGTATGTCAAATATGCAATCAGATTCCATGGAGCTTAATTTGGTGAAAAGTTATTGCCAATTGAACGTTGTATTTACCTCTTTCTTCTAGATGTAGAACCATACCGTTAGCACGTGAGGAATGCATCGAATTATTCAAACTGTGGAGCGGGAGGAGTGCCTGTACAGTGGTTACCGATTGCAAACAGAATCATCCACAATGTGACTGTGTTACATGTTGCAGTGTCACAGTAATTAACTAAATTTGAGGAGACGGGCACATTCGTGGACATACGTCGTAGCGGACGATCGTAGACAGCTACAGATGAAGCAACGCCTACGGCAGTGCTGACTTCTTTCTCGATGTGGCCCCAGAGGAGCACACGTCATTTATTAATGCAATGTGGGTTGAGTCATAGGGTCTGCGATTGTATAAGTGCATCCGTACAAGGTGCAAATGAAGCAACATCTCCACAAGAACGATGTTGATCGCCAAGTGCAGTGAGTAATTATGGTTAACATTTTTATGCAAATACTCTTTTCAGATGAAGCTGACCTCTACGTAAATGGGAAGGTTAATAGGCAGAACATGCACAATTGGTCACCTGACAACCCCGCGTGCAAGACCCCTCCAACATGACCAGCGCAAAGAAAATTAATTATGGTGTTGGCAGACAAATGAGGAATACGTCTAATCAGTCACTTTTTCATTCCATAAAAATAACTGCGGAATAATACCTCACGCTCGTACAGGGATAGATATTGCGAGCTGCGATGCCCGAGGATGGTACATTCTCGCAGTTTTTTCAACACCATGGCGCTTTCTTCATTATGGATTCGTATTGCGTCACTACTTGAACAATTCTCTAGAACATGGGTTGATCGACTAGAGGCAGTTGAATGGCTGCTCGATCACCGGACCTAACGCTGTTCAATTTCTAGCTAAGTGGAAAAGTTAAGGCTATGGTTTATGCAGTAAATATTCATAATTTTTATCATCTAGAACAAAGTATCGCCATCGTCTGTGCACAAATTTGACCCTATATCCTACTTTGTGTCCACAGCAATTGGAAGAAGCTTCTGCAAATGTTTATTGCTCAGTAGGAACATGTGGAACATATACTATAACCAGGGGTAAAAATGGACTTGAAAAGGTTAGGGGACGGTAGGTAGCGGCATCACTCCACGCCGTTCCTCCTGCCTATCTCTGCCCGTTGTACCATTTTAGGATCTGGGGGACGCCCTACATATTTTTCGAGGTGGGGAACTGCGTCCCCCGCGTTCCCCTTCGCTTTTACCCCTGACTATAACAGGGAAATGTGTTCGAAGTGGGAAAAATCAGAGGCGGTGTGTTTTATTACGATTTTGACTCGACATATCGGCTATCTAAATGTTCAAATGCAGTGAGGTGTGAAGCCTACAAGATTGCATTTCTATTTACATAATGTCTGAAAACCACTGGAAAGCTTCTTTTAGTTACGGAGAAAAAACGGAGAGACTGATCCATCCATCGTGAACAACTTTCTGGAAGAAAATAAATAAAAATAGCCCTTACCTTGTGTCAGAGAATTATACACGAAAGTGCTCAAAAACCGACTTTTAATATTAACAATTTCCAGCGGGAAAACTCCTGGACCACACACTCGAATGAGGGGTATTTCAAACTCCCGTAAGATCTGCCCCCACAGCAATCCCCTAAGTCCGCCCATGCTCAAAACACGACGCTTATAAGAATTCAGACAAGACGACACATACATACATACGAAAGAAACAATTCAATACGGCACATCAAAATATAAACTAGATGAACTTCTTTGAAAACACCTCATTTTGCAAACAAAAGGTAGAAAAAGGTAAAAATGTCAGTATTGTCAACTTAGAATCTACATAAGAAATAAAATCTTTTTATGTGCAAAGCTATTCGTCAATACGTATAAAAAATGGATTTATTAATGGTATTTAGCATTTATTCTTCCGTGAAGGTATATCTTGATCACTAAAAAACCAGAAACGGTATGTCTCTATCACTGAAAAAAAAACAGAAGGGTATGACATACCACTACATATAGTCTCACTTGGTTCACTGCCAATAACATTTCACCAGAATAAGTTACATGATATATGATTGCGTATTTGACATCCTCAGAACATTTTAGTGCATGACCATGTATCACACTACCCACTTATCGTCCGCATTACAATTTCGAATCTAAGATGGCGACCGTCCGCGTGATGTAATCCGAAAGTATCCCTCTGGGCCTAATGTGTATCTCTTATCTCGCAATCAATGAAACTACATCCCTGTAGTTTTCAGAAAGGATGACAAGGGACTTCTGATGCATCCTGTATCAATAATGGCGGGTATACCGGCTAGGCTAAAGGAGACGCTGATGATGATGTAATGAATGAAATGGTGGAATGAAGAAAGTGGGAGGAAACGGGAGAACCCCGAGAAAACCCACTCACACGGTGTTTGTCCACCACAAAGTTTACTTGGCGCGAGCTGGGATCAAACCAAAGACCCCAAACACCAGAGGTGAACGCTCTACCACTGAGCCATCGAGGCCCGATAGGAATATTTGTTGAAGTCTACTGTCTTCTTCAGTACCAGGGTTACACAAAAATGAGCCTATGGTTTTGATGGAATTCGAACCAACATTATATGTATACTCTCTCAGCGAGAATCAAAGCTGGCACCAAGTTTACATATGCGCGTGCATTGTATTTTACTTATATAGCTCACAGAGCTATGGGCGAGCAAGCAAGGCACGTGCCCCGGGCGTGTGGTTGGAGGGGCTACTAAAAGAGAGGTTATATATTAGTACTTTTCCATTTTGGTGTTTAATACTTTTCATCAGAGTGCGAAATCATGAAATCAAAGTGGGGGAGACTGAAGGACTGAAGAGAGCGAGAGAGAGGGAAAAAAAAAGCTGCGCAGTCTTACACTTCAAAGAATTGTAGTGAAATGAGAAGGTCAGAATTCAAGATGACATTCGGATGCTTGGCACGAAGAAAAACATTGCAAGCAATTTTGAAAAAAAAGAAAGAAAAAAAACTTAAATAATGTGATATATTTTGTAGGCTTTGGATATGTATGTTTTAGTTGGCATCAACAATTATTGGTTTGTTTTGTCACAATTGACAGTTTAGCGAGAGACTAGGCTAACTGACAATTTTAACTTTCTGAAAGAAAAGGAAACAAATGAAAACAGCACGTTACAAAGGATACGACTGATATTCATAGTTTGGCTTAGTATACAACAGGGGTGGATTCAGGATGGACTACTGGGGGGCGGTGGGTTGTAATGCCACTACTTACAAGATAGAGCTACTTTTAAGAGATTCAACTCTGGGTGGGTTTTATTTTATATTAAAATACACAAAGTTTCCTCTTCTTGGGGGAGATAGACCCTCCCTGGATCCGCCCTTGTCTCAGGACAAGCCACACAGACAAGTGGTTGAGGCAAAAGTCAATTAATGACATTAGTATGCTGTTCCGTCAAAATCTCAATCTTGACCTGGATGTAAGTTAGCCTGGTCTCTCACTGAACCCCTCAATTGAATGTTTAATATGTAAATTAGGCACTTCTACATCACAAACAGTAAATATAACCTACCTTATTCTACGTTTTTAAATGCATTTCTACAACTGATTGTAACTTTAAAGGTTCTCGTGAAGATTAGCTGGCGGAGGTTACCTAATATAGCCATGAGTTATCAAATTAACAGTTGTGCTTCGTGGGTGATCATAATGATCCTGAGGTTAGATGTTAAATTGGACTCGAGAGCGGAACAAGGGCTGATCTTGTTCGTGTCTCAGACGAGGCATGGAATGGAATGAATATGAAAATAAGGTTGCTGTAATAGTTTTTCATAGGGTTTGTAAGATTTTCGAAACACTTGGCAATTTTTTTTATCAAGACTTGACATTTTTTTAAGAAAAAAATCAAGACTTGGCAATTTCAAGTTTCATCCCCCTCCCAATCTTGTAATGCTCGCTACGCCGCTGTAAGCAATACATATTTTAGACAATATTCGTTGTTCATCTGTTTCCGCTGGGTTCCAACGTGGTGATCTGCATATGGGACTTTTAATAGTGTTATTATAATGAGAAAGAATTGCAAATTATGTTCATGTTCCTAAAAGAGGGAAATTGAAAGAGAAATTAAATTAAAAATAAATAAGGGAGAGAAAAGTAATTACTTGAAAATAAAAATAAAGTCTTTGAGTTTAATGTCCCACGATTATGCTGTTAGGCTAAGGGAGTCGGTGATTAAAGCAAGTTAATGATTATGGAATATTTGGTGAAATGAGAAAGTGGGAGGAAACCAAGTCCCCGAGAACACCTACGAGCACGTATATGAAAATGAAGTAAAACATACACTGGCCTATGCTTTCTTTGTCTAGCAGAGTCATAGTTTGGAATCGAAAATGTGTTTTGAATCCTTGTATTTAGAGATTGAGAATGTAAGTAACGAAATCACTTAACACATCCATTAAGATTTCGGAAAGCGAAATCTAAATTTAGGTAAGCTAACTCCATGTATTAACTGCTTGCATCCGCTTCGTACATTGCTCGAAGGGTCACGAAACAAATCACCTCATTTAGTCTACACATACCTAGTACTAGCGTTAATTACCTGCTTCGTTGGGTGAAAATAAGAAAATCAGTAATATGTTACGTTAGTCAGTCACTTTTTTTACTATTACGAAACGCTCTCTCATATCGGTTATTTTCGATCATTTGTAAGATCCGTCTCCCCTCTTTCCCTCCCCAAGTTGCTTGGCTGAATTTTGATTTAAATAGTATCGGAAGTGTCACTGTCCATTTCTGCGCCCCCGAAAACAATGGATTTAGATTAGGATTAGTTCACTTAACTTAGTAAGCCTACACAGCTTTGGAGCGGCTCGACTTGTTGGAAAGCAATCCAAAATATAAACAAATATATCGATGTCACTGCGGTTTAGTAAAGTGTGTTGTAAGTCAAGAAGATTGAGAATCACTGCCTCGATTATTCACTTCAATTAATCATCAAACTCCTTTAACCTGAAGTACATAATCGTGGAATGTTTAATTAAAATTATAATTTTATGGCATCTAGAAAATGCACATATCGCACATTACGTTACATTACCATTCAATCGCAATAGGTTATTACAGACATGTAGTTGGCTTGAAGCTTAGCGTCCTATTCAGCGCCAAGACTGTGTACTACCTACACCTACAGCATAATATGGAATCCTACTCGCATGATCTTCAATCAAGATTTGAATCAACGGGAGGATGAAGATTTTCCCTCTCGTCAAGTAATTTCCCCAACTCGCCAAAGAATTTCTCCCTTGCCGGGAAAATATTTTCCCTCATTTCATATTTTACATATTATATACTATATATTATATCTTGCATCACTGAGAAATAAAATGCTTGGATTGTATGTCTGAAAAGTCGCCCCCTCCCTGCAGGCACGTAGCCACGATTTCGCAATACGGGAGGTCCGTGACGAAATACTGTGGTTATCACACCAGGGGTTCGATCAATCTAAACTATTTTACTGACAACATATCCATATTGATTTGTTAGGACAATAAAATGAGGATATGTTAGTAAGTATTTTAATTAAAGAATTATGAAGAAATCTTGCGTAAAAGAATATAAAAAAGTATTGACAAAGACATAGTCTTCCGAGGTCATTCGAACTCGGTTCTTCTCGTCTTCTTTCTATTTCTCTTATCTTAGTTCAATGCCGTCAAGGATAGCAACGAGATCTCTTTCGGGAGTAAAGACATCCTATAAAATGGATTAGTGTTGCCGCGAAATTCAAAATGGTTCATATTATTGGTAATTCTGGGCATTGCTTAAGTTCTGACAGGCTATCTGAAAGAACCGGTTTATCGATCGTCATTTGTAATCCATAGGGTTACTGGCGCAAATCCCGGGGGGATGAGGACATGTCCCCTCCAATCTTAGAACTGGGGGGACTTTCCCCTCAATAATCCGATTTGAAATGCGTTTTTTGGAGAGAAATGTGATGATTTGTGTCCGATTGTCACAAAGGAAAGTAAGATGAAATTGATGTCCCCACCCCAGAATAAGCCTTAAATCTGCCCGCCTCACAATTTTGAAGACAACTCTGCTCCCCTGATCCTCCGCAGCATTGTTTTTCAACTTCATAAATATTTTGAACATCCTTAAAAAAATTATGAGAACTGTCTTACCCGTCCCTCCCAATGTTGAAGACAGATTTGCGCCGCTGCATACGGTTAACATGGAGCTAGATGGAATTCGGAATGTTCCGTTACAATAATATCCAATTTCAACTTGATCCGTTCCCGTTTCCTCCACACAAAGCTCCTCGTAAGAAAGAGTAACCAAAACGCTTATTGTAGCTTTATATTTTTGAGGCTGATTCATCTGTTTCTTTCTGTTTCATCTTTCCTTAATATTTTTCATTTCTGGTTCCGAAGGGGGGGGGGTCTGGACCCACCCCTTGGCTGCGTGCCTGCTTCCCGTAAAAAGCTTCATTCGAACCCTGAATCAAACAACTCCATCTGTAAAGCAGTGCTGAGTTGATTTTAATATCCTTTTCTGCAACGAGGCTGTATGAGACGGGGACTTACTGATTAACATGGACTCCGAACCACTCCCGCCGGGAATCGAACGCGGGTCTCCCACACCAAAGGCGCGTACGCTAACCGATTAGCGATGAAGGAGCTCATATCTAAAGCAGTGTAAGCAACAACAACAAAAAGAAACACACACACATACTAGAAGTTTGCGCAATTGGGGATCAAAACATTCTCAATGAAGTATGAGAAATAGTAAACGTCAATCAAAGTGGGCTTCTGCTTATTCTTTACTTCGTTAATACTTAATTCCTTCTAGAAATAGTGAAACAATACTATGAAGACACAGTACTTAAACATAATCGAAAGAATAAGACAAGGAAACAGAGTAATTTCCGACTAATTAAACTAGTCATATATACTATACCTAACTGTTACATTGTATTTCTTACCATATTACGAAAGCGATATAACTTCTTTACCAGCCATAGAAGCTGGACGCAATCCAATACTGCAATTTAGACGCTGTAACGAAAGCTGCAAGTCAAACGCCTGACACTCCTAACTCTTCAAACTGTGTAATAGCTGTTTCAAGCGGCCTACAACTTATGACCTTGAAACTATGTGCTAGTAACCAAATTAATGCCAAGGTACGATACAAACACCCCAACTTGCCACAATGACGTCAACACAAGGAAAAAAAGAAAAACATCTAATTTTTGGTTCGAAAATTATGAAACAATAATAATAATAATGTAATTCTCAGAAACTCAAACATTAGTTAACTAGAGAACATAACAAGCAAAACAAAACAAAACAAAACAAAAAGAACCTTAAAAGTGAGCTCTCCCTGACTGCTGTTTTTAAATTTCAGTGAGGCTGTAAAATATGTTTTGTTTTATTGTTAAAAAACAAAAATAAAAAGAAAAATAAAGAAAGAAAGGAAATAAATTTTGTTGCAAATATCCTAGTAAAAATAGGTTTCCTAGACACAAGTGGCTCCGCATAGCGTAGTTGCTAACGCTCTCGCCTTCGGTACGAGCGGACCCAGGTTCGATTCCGGTAGGGGCACTCGGTCGAAAAAGTATCAAAAGCTTTTAAGTCCAGCCATCCTGAATGAGGCTTTCTTGGGTTTTCCTCATTTCACACCAGGCAAATGCCGGGTGGTACCCAACATATAGGTCCCAGGCCGTTTGTTTCCTTCCCTTTCCCCGGATAGTGTGCTCACCGAGGGACGTCATAACTCACATGTGACGGGCTAACAAGGTCATTGATGCCGAAAGCCCAGAAATCTAAATCCTAAATCTTCACTACACAAGAAAATGTTCGCGCTGAAAACGGTTTCTTAGCAATTATGTTAAGCAGTCCTGTAGTAAATCTCCATCAAGTAATAAACCGTCACATATAAAAAGGAAAGAATAAACACATAACATTCATTTTGCGTACCTTGAAATGTAAAAAGTTACAAAACATTAATATTCAAAGATTTCTCAAAATTCAGATTAACCCATTTCTTTCTCCTCAACCATTAACGAGTTACAATAGTAAGAATTGTAGTCATAAATCACATTACTTGTTTAGTACTATATTAAAGCAAGTTATACTAAAGGAATATATAATTAATGGAATATTTAACTAAAGTGATAATTTACTATTGCACTTACCCAGGCTTTTGTTTCCTTCCGCTCTTCTTTTCCGTTTGTAAACAACCTCGTTTATAAACCAGCTCGCAAGCATACGACAGTTGTTTCATGACGTCATCTATGGTGCAAGAAAGAGGTGTCTATAGGCGGTCAGGACCTCACACACAGATGGACGTATATAACATATAGCTGAAGTATTTAACATACGTATACGTATATAAAATACGGAAGATTGTTAGATGTCAGACATCCTGCAGCGACATGATATAATATCCAAGCGCGTTAAAGGCAGTAGCTGTGTAGCATATGGATAAAGTACGCTCCGTACAGATTTCCTTAGTAAACATAACGAATCCTTGTATTTGTACAATATACCGCTGTCCGGATAATGGATTTTTCTCAGTGTAAGTTCGTTTCTATTCATTCGAAAAACGTCATACCATAACCATGGTATTCAGCGCTAAAGTTCTTTTGATGTACACTATCCTGTGCATCTCTGTTGTGCTGTGTCTGCGTTAGAGGTTTTCAAACTTCGGATGTTTGTAATACCATAATATCTTTAGCTTGGAACATTGATTAATAAAAGTGGTATTTTAAGTTTACATTTCACATGTTGGTTTGAAATATGTAATAAACTGACATAATGCCTTTGAAAAAATATAAACTTGTATTTTCTTGGCAACACTGTTGTAAATTTCTGTCTAAACCCGTTATAGCGGATGATGCTGATAATTTGTCTACCATGTGTATATAAAAAGAGAGAGAGGAATAAATTGCAAAAACGTTGTTTTTAGTTGAAAGATGTGTTTTATGTTTTCAATCATTTATGTTATAAACTGTGTAATAACAGTTACCAAGATTATAAGGCAACTAATATCTAATATTTTACACTATAAACTACGTAATATTTTGGAATAAAATTCTGCTTTCTCAGTTGCAAATAACATACTTTAAAATTAGACTTACATACTTTTGTTTCAAAAGATTTTTTATTCTCAATATGTTTTTCTTCCCACGTGTTCCAAACTGTCAAAAGAGTACAATCGAGTTTCAAAATCAATACATTCCTTTCGACGATATTGAATCCTTAAATCTCGTCTACTAGTGAAACAAGTCAATAGCTGCTTTCAGGAACGAAACTATGAAATATTTTTTAACAGTGCAGTGTTTCGGAGGAAAGTTTCTTCCTCCTTTTATACTAGGCCGCTAAAATATAAGATTTGAATTGTTCCTCTTGAAGAGCACCTTATACAAATTTCATTGAAATAATCAGAAAACAATTAATAGAAATTAACACTTTGACACTGCAACCATCTTAAGACACCTGGGGGGTGGCTCAGTGGTAGAGCGTTCACCTACGTTGCTTGGGGTCACTGGTTCGATCCCAGCTCGCGTCGTGTGGAATTTCTGGTAGACAAACACCGTGCTCGTGGGTTTTCTCGGGATTCTCTCGTTTCCTCCCATTTTCTTCATCCCACCATTTCATTCATTTCTCATAATCACCGTCTAATTTAACCCAACTGCCATAACCGTGCGAGGTAAAACAAAATATTTCATTTCATTTTTTTCTTAAGACACCCTCGTCAGACAGCAAATCACGTGCAAAACTGAAAAAGCATTTATTTCCTAGGAAAACATTACCAACTATCAAATTTTGGGTTATGAAGCCAAATATTCGGACATAAAACAATCTTGCCCAGAGTGATTGCGTCTGTTACGAAATAACACGGAGTAGCATCAATTTACAATATAACAATTGATATTGTCTTTGCAGTAACCAAGAACCGACAGGCGGTATAAATATCTTAGGAAAATATTACCCACTATCAAATTTTCGGACATAAAGTCATATTGATCAAACTGAGTGCCTCTGTCACAGAGATTTTTTACCCCTGGAAACATTTTACCCCCCGGAAAGTTTTACCACCTGGAAATCGTTACCCCCTTGTCGGTTGCTGGTAATTTCAAAGGAAAAGTCAGAAATTACATTAAAAATTCATATTATTGAATATGATCTCTCAGTGTATGTACTCACTTTGGGCAAGATGGATTTCAATCCGAAGATTTGGTAGGGGGTAAAAACTTCCTAGTAAATTTTACCCTCCATTCGGTTATTGGTTACTTCAAAGGTAAATGCAAATGTTACATTATAACTTGATACCATTCTGTAGTATCTCTTAACAGCCACAGTCACTTTTGGCAAGATGGCCTTAAATCCGAAGATTTGGTAGGGGGGTAAAAATTTCCTAGGAAATTATTACATCCCTGTCGGTTATTGGTTACTTCAAAGACAAACTCAAATGTTACATTATCAATTGATATCACTCCATAGTATCTCTTAACAGACACAGTCACTTTTGGCAAGATGGCTTTAAATCCGAAGATTTGGTAGGGGGTAAAAAGTTTCCTAGGAAATTATTACCCCCCTGTCGGTTATTGATTACTTCAAAGACCAACTCAAATGTTACATTATAAATTGATACTACTGTGTAGTATCTCTTAAGAGACAGAGTCACTTTGGGCAAGATGGCTTTAAATCCGAAGATTTGGTAGAGGGATAAAAATTTCCTAGGATATTATGACGTCCCTGTCCGTTATTGGTTACTTCAAAGGCAAACTCAAATATTACATTATAAATTGATACTACTGTGTAGTATATTTTTAGAGACAGAGTCACTTTGGGCAAGATGGCTTTAAATCCGAAGATTTGGTAGGGGGTAAAAAGTTTCCTAGGAAATTATTACCCCCCTGTCGGTTATTGATTACTTCAAAGACCAACTCAAATGTTACATTATAAATTGATACTACTGTGTAGTATCTCTTAAGAGACAGAGTCACTTTGGGCAAGATGGCTTTAAATCCGAAGATTTGGTAGAGGGATAAAAATTTCCTAGGATATTATGACGTCCCTGTCGGTTATTGGTTACTTCAAAGACAAACTCAAATATTACATTATAAATTGATACTACTGTGTAGTATCTTTTTAGAGACAGAGTCACTTTGGGCAAGATGGCTTTAAATCCGAAGATGTGGTATGGGGGTAATAATTTCCTAGCGGGTTATATTTTCCTAAGATATTTATACCGCCTGTCGGTTCTTGGTTACTCTAAAGACAACATCAATAATTATATTGTAAATTGATGCTACTCCGTATTATTTCGTAACAGACGGATTCACTCTGTCCAAGATTTCTTTATGTCCGAAAATTTGGCTTCATAACCCAAAAATTGACATTTTAATGCTTTCCTAGGAAGTAAATGCTTTTCTAGTTTTGCACGTGATTTGCTGTCTGACGAGGGCGTCTTAAGTAAAATATGAAAAGAAATATTTTGTTTTACGTCGCACGCTTATGGCAGTTAGGTTAAATTAGACGGTGATTATGAGAAATGAATGAAATGGTGGGATGAAGAAAATGGGAGGAAACGAGAGAATCCCGAGAAAACCCACGAGCACGGTGTTTGTCTACCAGAAATTCCACACGACGTGAGCTGGGATCGAACCAGTGACCCCAAGCACCGTAGGTGAACGCTCTACCACTGAGCCACCCCCCCAGGTGTCTTAAGATGGTTGCAGTGTCAAAGTGTTAATTTCTATTAATTGTTTTCTGATTATTTCAATGAAATTTATATAAGGTGCTCTTCAAGAGGAACAATTCAAATCTTATATTTTAGCGGCCTAGTATAAAAGGAGGAAGAAACTTTCCTCCGAAACACTGCACATTAAAGAATATTTCATAGTTTCGTTCCGGAAAGCAGCTATTGACTTGTTTCACTAGTAGTCGAGATTTAAGGATTCAGTATCGTCGAAAGGAATGTATTGATTTTGAAACTCGATTGGACTCTTTTCACAGTGTGGAACACGTGGGAAGAAAAATATATTGAGAATAAACAATCTTTTGAAACAGAAGTATGTAAGTCTAATTTTAAAGTATGTTATTTGCAACTGAGAAAGCAGAATTTGATTCCAAAATATTACGTAGTTTGTAGTGTAAAATATTAGATATTAGTTGTCTTATAATCTTGATAACTGTATTACACAGTTTATAACATAAATGATTGTAAACATAAAACACATCTTTCAATTACACAGAACCACAGACGCGTTAGTTGGCACAAACAATGCATAACTTTTGTGACTCCAGCAAAACGTTTAGATGCATAATTTTTAAGGATGCAACTCAATGCATAATGAAAACTGTGTTAATTGATGCACTTGTGTGCATAAAATTCATTATGCGGATAAACGTTTTGCTGAAATCACAAAATGTTATGCATTTTTTGTCTCCTACTGAAGCATTTACATGCATTAATTAAAACAGTGGTTTGTATCGCTGGTTGCAAATTCCCTAAACATACAGGATTTCCAAGGGTGTGGAAACGATTAAATAAATTTAGAACACTACTAAAAATATGTAATTAAGGCTTTTTGGGTGATACAGGACAGAATGCAAATATTCCATATTACATGAGAGCCTCTACGGCCATTTTGGAAGGAGTCATACTGGATTTGAGTTAATTAAGTGAAATATAGACTTTACGATACACTACTATTTTTGAAATAAAGTGTGACTTTTAAAGACATTAACAAGATTGTTTTCTATATTCTTTGTTAACGAAATTTTGATCACATAGGTCTAGACTCTAGAACATATACAAAAACTTGTCATTGTAAATTTATGATCATAATTTTGTTCAGGATGCAAATAAGCAGAGAGGAAACTACCATAATATCGTTTCGAAATCACACCTTATTTCAACAATAGTATCGGATCGTAAAGTTCCCATTTCACTGAATTAATTAAAATCCGGTATGATACATTCCAAAATGGTCGCAGAGGCTCTCATGTAAAGTGGAATATTTTCACTCTGTCATGCATCACACTAATAAACCTCGATGTCATAGTTTTGGTAGTATTGTAAATTTATTCCATCGTTTTCACACCCTTGACAACCCTGTATATCATATATGCAATATACAATTTAGGCCACTCAATTTATGAGATCCATCTAAACTATGTCACAACCATTATGAGAAAATAGTTACAAAAATAAGGCCTTCAAGTAGTATATCTTACAAGTCAAAAAAGGAAAAGAACTCAATTTATTATACCCAGGTACATAGCTTTTTTTACAGGTTGCTCTACAAGAGCAGTTTTGCCATTTTCACTAATGCTAAAATCCCAAATTATCTTTGGTAAAATAGAGAAACATGGGTCAATTTTAGAAAAATCGTACCGATAGAAAATCTAGCGATGGGAAACACAAAACTTTACAGAGTAAAAATTAAGAAAAAAAAGTTACCAACTCAGATTATAAATCAAACTTTGTATGTCTATGTTCTCTGAATCTTTCTATCGCTTTTTTATAGTATATTTTAATATACTAATTTATGCCCGTTTGGCCTTTTTCCGTTTCGCCTTATGCCCTCAAAACACTTTGCCATACAACCGATTAAGATTGTGGCGAAAATGGAAATCCCGTTTGGCCTTTTCCTGCTTGACCTTATAACATACAAGGGAATTTTCACTCTGTTTCTGTAACAAAGATGGATTTATCTTATTTTCAACTGCAACGTCTCTTCTATTCCAGACAAATTAAACTCAAATATCTTAAAAGAATATAAATTTTATTATCACACCCGAAATAGCATATCAAGATTCTATGCGGATATAATATGAAACAGCATCAGTATATGAAAATACATCAATTTCACTGTTCTTAAGTCTATCTTTTAGGCGGTGATTCCTGTCGTCAAACCGTCTCTACTTTAGCTTTCTAAGTGTTTTCTGATAACACTGTTCAACAAATTTTGAACGAAAGTATGTAAATTCTTTGAAATTGCGATTTTTACATTCATTTAAGCATAATATGAAAGGAAATGATAATAGAAGAATTTTCTTAGTTCAGGTTGTGAAAAAAACGCCCTTGTACAACAGTAGCTGTATATATACAAATGTATTAATATTTATAGAACATTTAAGCAAAATCCTTGTAAAAACCTACATTTCACTTTTTTTATCTATTTCACTGTGATGTGATAAGCTGGGGAGTTAAGAAGTACCCTAACGTATAGCTTTCTATACCCTTGTACTTCCTTTTTCAAAATTGCGCAAATACCAGTTTCACAGCAATACAGAAAATAAAGTAACCGTGGTCAAGTTAAACATTAACAATTCCGTAATAAAAATCAGTATTAACATCAAAACATGAAAAATATGTAAAAATATCTTTTTGTGAAAGAACTACACTGCAATGTAAACAAAAGTTTCAAGTGATCCCTTGTACAGGATTATGTTTATTTTATTTTGAGCGACTTCGCTTGGCTTGCCTTTTGTAGGTTACATCTGGAGCATCCCTTGCAATAGTCCAACAGAAATCGGCCAATATGTTAGAACTCCACTTTCCCTCATATCTCTTCTCCATGGCTGCAATACCTTGACGGAAACGCTCACCATGTTCGTCACTTATTGCTCCACAATCTTCGGGAAAGAAGTCTAGATGTGAATGAAGAAAGTGGAATTTCAGAGACATATTGCAACCAAGATTTTCGTAGCACAATAACAACTTTGCTACCAGTTGTTTGTAATTTTTTGCTTGGTGTCTTCCTAGGAACTGTGAGCAAACACTCTTCAAGCTTTCCCACGCAGCTTTCTCCTCACCTTGGATAATTTCGTCGAACCTGTGATCTTTGAATAGTTGCCTAATCTGTGGCCCTATGAAAACACCCTCTTTAACTTTGGCATCACTTAATCGAGGAAATTGTCCTCTTAGGTACTTATAGCCCTCATCCTCTTGGTTCATGCTCTTAACAAAACTTTTCATAAGACCTAATTTAATATGTAGAGAGGGAAGCAAAATTCGGTTACGATCTACCAGTGGTTCATGCTGCACATTTTTCACTCCCGGCTGAAGAGTTTCTCTGGTACTCCAATCACTTTTGCGGTAATGAGATCCACGATCTGTACTGTCCCGTTCACATATAAAGCAACAATACTTTGTATACCCTAACTGCATACCTAGCAACAGTGCTATTACTTTAAGGTCACCACAAATGAGCCACTGAAAATCGTAATATTTAATGGCTTGAAGTAAACGTTTCAAGTTTTCATAAGATTCCTTCATATGAACTGCGTAACCTACAGGAATTGAAGGAAGTTCATTTCCAACATGTAAAAGCACTGCCTTTAAACTCACCTTGAACGAATCTATAAAGAGCCTCCACTCCGTAGGTTCGTAATTAATTTTAAGTGCCCTTATGAGACCATTTACATCTGTAATATTGATAGGCTTTTCTTATTAGTGGTGTTATAGTCTGCTTTTGTGAGGAAAATGTCACCTCCCCACACACGTAGCAGAAGCTATCCGCAATGTTTACACAATTTTGCGGCATTTTTGTTTATTGAAATCCTCAAAATGTCACTTGAAATAGTTCCGACAACTATTTAAAAATATACATTCGAAATACCAGTATTTTTCCGTACTTGTAATTGTATTTTTATGTCCTGCACTACACAAACGACACACTCAAAACGCTGATAGCTGCACTAAACATGTCTTTTCTAACAATAGCAGAAAGCTTCTGAGATAAGGAACACAATGAAACTAAGCGTTCATATAGTTTCTCCAGTGTTGCCGGATCAGTGTAACATTTTACCCTAAACGAAGCGAATATATTTATTTTTAAAGCGTTATTATTAGACATGCCTGTAAAACGAAAAGTAGAGCTAATATTCGAAAATAACTTTCAAATTCATGATCAGCACCGCAAAATCAATAAGAATTAGCTGATTTTGTTTTTTTTTTTTTTTTTTACATTTTCGTTGCTGAACAGTGTAACCCACTTGAAGAAGTACTCGCAATCTTTCATTTTCACGTTGCCTGTCTTTTATTAATTCAATGAAAGAATGTATGTCTAAGTGATCCCTTGATGCCTTTCTTCGTAATTTGACGTGCCATTGTCCTGCATTGTTAGTCATTCGTTCTTGATCGTTTTCAAAGTGATTCCACAAGTCACTGCAAATAGGTAAAAATACATCATTAGCACATTAAAAATTCAAAGGATTGCGCGAGAATCTACGTTGGAAAGTCGATGACAAAATTTTGGGTGAACCTAATTTATTTCTTTTGCAAAACAAAAGAATGTGTTCTTTTGATAATTTACATATCAGTGAATGTAGAATCTTCAATACATGCACGTCGCAAGAAAATCTATATTACATTTTACATGAGGTGTTATTGGAAAAAATGCTATACTGTAGAGTGCTCGGGATAGCTTAATTAATGATTTAATAATAATAATATTAAAAACTTGCACTAAACGCCATCTATTTATGTAGGAAAGAAAACATACTTACAGAGAAAATAATGTGTCACCATCATCCAGCCAAGTGTCTATAAGATAATCATGGATATCCTCCTTACATAGAACGTCAGGCGCATCTTCTTGCAAACGTACAAACACTACATCTAAATGGGAATGGTTGGTACCAGAGGCAGTGCTGCTGCATGTCGAATCCATCTTTTTACTTCAGTGTTCTCTTTGTACAATTGAGAAAGTTCTAACTGCTGAACCTTCCTCCAAACAGACTGAGAGAAGTGAAAGGAACATACTGTGATTTTAACTAGGAAATACTTTTTTATAACATTGATTGCTAGTTTCTTAAGATCAATAAAAACTTCTTTCAATTTGAAATGCAGTCCAAATTTCTCAGCTTCCTCCCTGATTACCTCCAGTAATCTTAAATGTGTCTCTTGCTTTTTACTGGGAAATATGCAGAAGAGGAGAACAAATACCTGGCCGAAATATTTTCCGTGCAGGATGTACATTTGGGAGATAAGGAGAGGTACAGTCTTAAGTGTCTCATCCATTACAATCCTGTCGCACTGACACATAATTTCCAAAGTTCCAATAGTACCGAAAACCTGTTGAAGATAGAAAGACTAGAATAAATAACACAAACATTCTCAAGAAAATGCTTTAATATTAATATTCTTACTCCTATTGCTATTGTCATAACAGATTTTCACGATTACAAAAAAATAAAATAAAATAAAAGAAAAGAAAAGAAAAGAAAAAGAAAAAGAAAGAAGAAGAACGTAAGGAATGATAAACTATTTTCTTGATTACTAAAATATAACTTACAAGAATTCTACTGGTGTGATCGCCTTCATCCCCCAATAAAAGTTTTTGCCGTCCTGCGTTTCGCTCCACGATCCTTCCACATTCAATTTACTGAATCTTTGCGATAGTGATGCCCGGTTCATGCTCGTACGTTATATAAAGAATGTTTGACGGCACCAAAAATAGGGACAACAGATGCAGTTTCACCACAGTAATTTCCCTTAGCAATCTTCTTCCTGGAGAGAAGAAAATAAATTCATTTTAAACATCAACAGCAAAAAAAAAAAAAAAAAAGTCGTACTTTCCCTCGAGAAAGTAAAGACAGACGGAATATTGCTTAACTACGACCGGTTAATTGTATTACACTATAAATAAAAAATGGACTATGTGTTTGTGAGCTAGCTAGGATGCCATTTAAGAAAAGTTCCACATCTAAAGTTCTAAAATAACTTTTGGAGAAGTTGCAAGAGTAAATATCAGAAAATGCAGAGAAGCTTCAGCGTCAAAATTACTTATACCTTATTACAACTATTATATATACTTACCTATATGTCTTAGTAATTGTTGATGTCCATTCTTCCGCCGCTAGCTTCTTCATACGTGAGGTACAAATACAAGGCTACATGAGCAATTTTTTAAACAGTGACGCAGATAACACAAAATTCGGAATATTTGCTTTGATTATACGCTGTTCTGTTCGTTCAAACGTAAATACTACTAGCATTACAAATGTTTTCCAAAATGACACTAAATTTCCTTATCATAACTTGAAAATCCCCTTCGCTGGTGTAAGGTGAAATGGAAAGGGCAAATGGGAATTACTGTTTCGCCTTACAATCAAATTAGCATATACTATCTTAGCATCATAGCCTGAAGTAATGAAAACAGGCACAAGGCGAAACCTGAAAAGGCCAAACGGGGAGACATCCAAAGTTTCGTTTTAAAATCATCTGAAAGGATTGTTCACTTACATTTCCCTGTTTTTAATTATTAAAGATATATTTTGCAAATGGACAAATACGTGGACGTTTCGAATTAGGTACAAAAATATGAAAACTGTTCTTGTGATGAATAATTATAATATTCTAAAAAAGTTATATTTCTGGGATAAAAGTCTGTAGGTCTATAGTAATTTACCATGATAAATTCAAATCTGAAATCAGAATTTCCCTATCAGGTTTACTTTCTCAGTAATATAGGATGTTACGTAAGTACACAACGCATGTTCTTAAAAAAAACTGAAAATGGAACAGTAACTAAGACGTTACTGGTTTAGCCTGTAGCATGTTTTCTAGGAGGTGTGTCTCTTGTCTCTACTGACACATCATCAGTAGCCTTCTGACATGCTGAGTTGTGTTTCTTTCATTTCCCATTCATGAAACTACGAATTTTAATTAAAAAAGAAGTAACAGTCAGTTTAAATCTCATAATCAAATTGAATTCATTGGAAGAACATAACACTAGTGGATAATCCTGTTAACCTCTGAAAAGTTAACCTGATAGTGATACCAGAAATTACATTTGAAATTTCCTTTCCTTATTATATGCTGTGTTAAAACGGCACCATTCACATTTCCTTATCATGTCCCTGAAATGGAAAGTTTGGGGAAAAAAATAAGGCTTTTGGTAGATAAAATCCCTTTTTTCTATTTTGGGTCCCTCTGGAACACCCTGTGTTAACACACAGATCTCAAAATAAACTGAAAAATACTAAATGGTGTACGAAACGTACAAAATTTCAAGCTTCTATCTTGAATAGTAAGGATGGGAGAAACAAATAACCAATCAGCTAAGAACATACCCACAGTGGCTCAGATGACTCAAAAAGATTCGGATGTAATATAAAAATTTTCTGAGACATCCTAGGGTCATGTTTTACACTTCATTCTCATCAGAATAGAACAGTCTTTCAAACGGCACCATTCATATGTTTCCGTCATGTATCTGAGGCGGGAAAAATTGCAAAAAATGGGATTTTTGTTATAATATCCCTTTTTTTAGCACTTCTGGACCCCTCCCCCCTGTTAACACACAGATCTCAAAATCAACTGAAAAATGTTAAGGGCATAGTGAATATGTCTACAAAATTTCAATCTTCTATTTAGAACAGTAAGAAATATATATATATATATATATATATATATATATATATATATATATATATATATATATTAACACATGTGCTAAGAATATCCCCACAATACACCAAATTCCCGCATAAAACGGGAAATTTTCTAAGACATCTCTATTTACCCCAGAGATCATGGTTCGTACCTCATTCTCTTCAGAATGGAAAGTACTTTCTAACGTTACCAATCACATATATTCATCATGTATCTGAGGCGGGAAAATCTCGATAAAGAGATTTATTAAAATATCCCATTTCAAAACCTTTTTACCCGTTTCAACACAACTTGGGGCACCGCAGAGATCTGAAATATATCTGTAGAATACTAAGGGGTATACTAAATGTATGTGCAAAATATCAATCTTCTAGGTGCAAAAGTAAGTCCGCCAAAAAATAATATGCCCACAGTACCATAAATTCTCGTTTAAAACAAGATCTCAGGTAAAAATTTCCTGAGACATCCTTATTTATACTAGCATTATGGTTCGTACCTCATTCTCTTAAGAATAGAACAGCCTTTGAAACGGTACAATTCGCATGTCTCCGTCGAGTAACTGAGCGGTAAAATCGAGAAAAAGGGAATTTTTGTTATAGGTGAAAAAGTAAGTAACTCAAAAAATAGTAAAAATCGTCTAACAAAAAATTCTTTAGTTTTACGTTATGACGTATCACACCCTATGTTTCGACCCAGAAAGGCGTAACGTGTTCTAGAACGCTTCCACTCTAGAAAAAAAAGGTTTATTAGTACTTTTTAAATCGAATAATGAAAATACAACCATAACGTATAAAGATATACGATATACATATAAGGGTTAATGCCGTGCTACTGTTTTTAACATTTATTTCCTGCTCAATAGTAGGCATACCCGTGTTTTGTCAATATTTAATTCAATATCACGAAATCGGGGCTTTTGGCCCGATACTCTAACCAAAACATCACAAATACGTGACCATGTGTGACTTTTAATAGATACTCTACTATTGGTATGTGCAGGACAAGGGCACCGTTTTCTGTGTAACTTTCGAGGGTCCTATGAAAGATATGCATTAGTAGAAAGGAAAAATGAATGACCATGTACTGTAGAAATAGGAAAACCTGCTTCAACTTAGCAATTTGGCTCCCCTCGTTAGAGGGCTATTTCAACTTTGGGTTTCCCAGACCACTAACCCCCCCCGGATCGGCGCCCTTGGTGCAGGAGTAACAATTTATGCGAGCTAAATGATTTTTTTCTAAATAATCAACCTTCACCTAATAAGAATATTAAGTATTATTATTATTATTATTAATAATAATAATAATAATAATAATAACAATAATAATAATAATAATAATAACAGCGGTTCGAAGTTCACGCATGCATAGGATATATTTAATGAGAACCAAGCAGCCAGCACCATTTTTGATTTAAAGCTGAAATTATTTTCGAAATTATACGTACTTATATGTAAATTGGTAGCATGAGTCGTTTGCATGCACTCGTCACGAATTACTGGTGTGTTGATTTTATGATTTCTGTCAAGTGATTTTTTTTCAGTCCTTGGAAATGAATCACAAGCAAGTGAGATCCCTTTCAGCATACAGTATGTACTGTAGTTAACCTAACACTCCTTTGTACACTCCTTTGTGGATTTGTGCAGGAAACGAGTTCCTTCTGAGAATCCCTTATGTCTTTGTTTCTTTTCTTGTTGCTATTTTTGTTTTGCGAACGGTACTGTTTCTTAATAACTACATACTTCCACTACCTAATACAATAATATCGTATTTTAATATACACTTACCTCCGTTTTTCGTAGCAGTTCTCTTCAGCACTAGACAAACGAACACACACAATAACAAGTCAGAATTCGCTCCATAACAACACGAAAACCAGTCGAGCATGCGCAGTAAGTGCTGGAGACTAGCTTCAAACAAAACACGACAGGTGATGCTCACATCAAGAAGAAATGCATCAGTACCGATGCAAATATCTGCATCAATCGAGTAATCTTAAACTACAATGCATTTATATGTCTCAAATGACCCATTTTTTTTTTATTTTCGATCGTTCTCTCAGGTTGAAAATGCTACGCATCAGTGACAAAAACGAAATTTATACATATTAACGAGACATTTGATGCACGTAAATGTTTCAAATTTCCTATGATGCATTTGTAGTTCTGTGTGTAAAAACAACGTTATTTCAGTTTATTCCCCTCTCTCTCCTTATATACACATAGTAGACAAATTATCATGATCATTCCCCGTATAACGGGTTTAGACAGAAATTCACAACAGTGTTGCCAACAAAATACAAGTTTATACTTTTTCAAATGACACTACGTCAGTTTATTACAAATTTCAAACCAACATGTCAAATGTAAACTTAAAATACCACTTTTATTAATCAATGTTCCAAGCTAAAGATATTATGGTATCACAAACATCCGAAGTTTGGAAGTCTCTAACGCAGACACAGCACAACAGAGATGCACAGGATAGTGTACATCAAAAGAACTTAAGCGCTGAATACCATGGTCATGGTATGACGTTTTTCGAATGAATAGAAACGAAGAATTGAAAATTTTGAATTTTTTTTAAATTCTTTATTTTTAAAAAAATCTTAGGTAAATATAATATCTAGTTACATGTATGGTTACCAATGAACGTACAAATTATTTTACCGTTCACAGCACTTCGATATCTCAAACCGTACCGGACATATAATAAACATTGATAAAGTTGTCAGCACTGTTCAAAATGGCGTAGCTAGCTAGCGTGAGCTAGCCACCAAAACAACGTACAAGGCTTGTAAAAAGGAGATTCTCAAGTCCTACCAGTTGGAAACTTAAAGCTTAGTCAGTACATAGGATCTGAGACGTAAGATACCAAAGAGAAACGATTTTTGGAATTTCGAAGTGGAAGCGAAGAATACGGGTGAAAATTATATTATAAAAACGTGTAAATTTTCGGACTCTATTAAACTCCAGTCATCTAATTTGGTATTTCAACATGTCACTAAAAAAAAAAAAGTTTAGCTTTCTTTATATATTATCTCCCTATGAACTTTCCGAAAATAAAACCATCCTTTATCGTACCCAAAGTGAGTGCGTATGTTGAGACATAAAACGATATAATATCAATTTTAATGTACAAATTTGACCTTATTCCTGAAATAGCACAGAACCAATAAAAGAGTATAAATTCCCTAGGGAAAAATTACACCCTATAAATTTCTGATATAAAAACATCTTACCGACAGTCAGTGCGTCTGTTAAGAGACACCAGGGTATAAAACCAATTTATAAAATAACATTAGATTTTGTCTTTGATATAACCAAGAACGGATAAGGGGGAATAAATTCCCTATGAAAATATTACCCCCTCTCAAATTTTCGGATACAAAGCAATCTTGGCCAAAGTGAGTCCGTCTGTTAAGACATAACACGAAATAATACAAATTTATAATGTAACATTTCAATTGTTCTTGATGTAATCAATAACCGACAGGGGGTAATAATTTCCTAGGAAATTTTTACCCCCCTACCAAATCTTCGGATTTAAAGCCATCTTGCTCAAAGTGACTGTGTCTGTTAAGAGATACTATGGAGTGATATGAATTAATAAGGTAACATTTGAGTTTGTCTTTGAAGTAATCAATAACCGACAGGGGGTAATAATTTCCTAGGAAATTCTTACCCCCCTACCAAATCTTCGGATTTAAAGCGATCTTGCCCAAAGTGACTGTGTCTGTTAAGAGATACTATGGGGTGATATCAATTGATAATGTATCATTTGAGTTTGTCTTTGAAGTAATCAATAAAAGACCGGGGGTAATAATTTCCTAGGAAATATTTACCTCCTACGAAATCTTCGGATTTAAAGCGATCTTGCCAAAGTGACTGTTTCTGTTAAGAGATACTATAAAGTGATATCAATGTATAATGTAACATTTGAGTTGGTCATTGAAGTAATCAATAACCGACAGAGGGTAAAATTTCTTAGAAAATTTTAACCCCCCTACGAAATCTTCGGATTTATAGCCATCTTGCTCAAAGTGACTGTGTCTGTTAAGAGATACTATGGAGTGATATGAATTAATAAGGTAACATTTGAGTTTGTCTTTGAAGTAATCAATAACCGACAGGGGGTAATAATTTCCTAGGAAATTCTTACCCCCTACCAAATCTTCGGATTTAAAGCGATCTTGCCCAAAGTGACTGTGTCTGTTAAGAGATACTATGGAGTGATATCAATTGAAAATAGAGATGGTATCCCGACGAGACGAGACGAGACTTTGTACAGTCTCAGTCTCGTCTTGGTTGATAAATAACGGTCTCGGTCTCGGTCTCGTCTTGAGTAAAACATCTCAGTCTCGGTCTCGGTCTCGTCTCGGTCGACAGATGCTTGTGTTGATCTCGGTCTCGGTCTCGAGTACCAGATCTCGGTCTCGTGTCGAAAGGCTTTGAAAGTCTCGAAATAAATAGTGTGAAATTAAAATAGTGAAAGTATTATTCTCGTACAGTCTGTCGTTTCCGCTTATTTTTTCCTTTGATTTTGACTTAGAATGATGGTATGGTTTACCTCTTCATAGCTAATTTTCTAGTGCTAATGCTTTTATTCCAGGTTCAATGATCAGTGTGTATATCACCCTAAAACCCTAATAGAACCCATATTTCACATTCAGCAATAGAATTTGTCTCATATAGCCTCAGAACTGCCTATATAAATAAACTCTATTAAATCAACTCCAGTACTACACAGTAGTTTATTTCCTTCCTTTGAATCAGAATTGTTCAATACCACCTAACGGATAACGCAACACATAGCAGCACGAATGTATTTAATCGTACCGAAATTGAAACTTTAGAATTTCTCATTATTCAATATATTCTGCTTTGACTATAATTTTAAAAACAGAATATAACGTTCATTATCTTAACAAATAGGGTAAATTATTACTATAATATACGTATTTTGTTTGAAATTGATGAAATGCTTTATTACCGTTTCACATCTCCGTGTTTAATTGATACTTTATAACACGAACGTCCTGAACCTTGTGGTGGGAGCTACTACACTCATCTTTGCTATGTGAGGTCTCGAGTTGGATCACAAAACAAGTTAGATTCAAAGTCCGATGTTTCGCATAGTTCGCGTCTCATTTTAAGTGCATTCTGTTCTTATACTAGTTCATAAGGTCGTAATGCATTACATAAGCACATATCCAGTGCCGTAACATAGATTAATTTTATTCTTGAGCTCTCAACGGTGCATGCAATCTTTGAGAAAACTAATCTTGCGTTTATGACGTTGAAATTTTATAATATATACATATTATATAAGTATATAGGTAATTCGAGTTATCTGTATCTACTTTTTCTCACTCGCCAAAACAAGTGATTCTTAACTTTCTAGTTTTCTTTTGTATTAATTTTCGTAGTTTTGCTGCAACATGATGGATTGAATAGTCAAAAATACTTTTTTCGCTCTATGATTTTCATTAAATTTTGGATCCACTTTTACCCTACCTTACCTAGTAAAAGTTATATATTTAGTCTTAGTTGAGGAACCAGTTTTTCGCTTCTGTAAAATTACGAAATTATGACTTGGTTTAGTTTACCTCCGAGGTCCAGATATAATAAAATATCACCATCATCATAATCAACCATTATAAATCCATTGCTGGATGAAGGTCTTTCCAAGTCTTCTCCACAACGATCTAATGGGCAAATCTTTTTCAGGTTACTCCCTCAGTGGCTCTTGATTTCGTCACACCTTCTTGTATGCGGAGGATTCCTAGGCTGTTTTTGTCTCGTGGTATCCAGTTTAGAATTGTTGTCGTCAGTCGATTATAATTTCTTCTTGCAATACGTCCAGCACACTTTACAGCTCATATTAAATTATTTCATTAGCACCATCAGTATTCATTTCTATATATTTGGGCTACAAATAGTTCGAATTTGCTACTTTCGGAGTCCAGACACAATACTTTTTAATCATCGGATCTGACAACACTGAGTGAATGATTTAAATCAACACAATGTAAGGACCCCCATTTGGTCTAGCGGCTAGAACCCTTGATTTCGGTTCGCGTGGTCCCGAGTTTGATTTCCGGTAGGGGTAAAGTTGAACGACCGAAGTGGTTCGGATTCCACTAAAATCATTAGCTCCACGTCTCCTGTAGCCGCCCTAGCATAACTGTAGGATGTTAAACTAAAACAAAACAAAATAAAAGTGAACACTGTGTATTACTAACTGTAAGTTCTTGAATAATTGCATATAGCTATATGGTATGGATCGAGTTTGAGGTGGTCGGTGGTCAAACTAAAGCAAGTGAAATGTAATTAGGGTGCAATTAGAAATTTTAATTAAGCACGATCGTAATCTAAAGTGTACACCAGGCCTAAGGCTTAAGGGGTACAACTAGTGTTACTGAAAATGTATCAGTTACATTTAATCTCAGTTACAATTTGCATTTACATGTATTGCTGGAACGAAGATTTAAACATTAACATTATATGTAGCCCAAATACTATGAAAACATCTTCTCTTGAAAGCATTCTTGCACCATAAAACAAATTACGAGTAATTTTAAAATATTTTGCGGTTTATGTACGTTATTTGCACATATTTGGAATAACATTTAGCTATCTATTTAAGTGGGCAACACTGCTTAAACTAATGTAACTGCGACTTGTTGTAGTTAAAACCACCAAAAACTGTTGTAATGTTATAGAAGCAAAGGAAAGCAATAAGCATTATAAAAATTTAATAAAAATGCGTCATTTTAAGCAGTATAACAATCACTACCGATGTGTTAGGTATCTCTGAAACGATTTGAAATAACAATTGTTGTAAATGGCGTTATAAGCATTTAAGTCTTTTGGAAGCATCTGCATGATAAGACGTGATATGTCAGCGCGTT